>NC_056726.1:1275355191-1275415191 GCF_019279795.1 Protopterus annectens | reverse complement strand
CACTCCTGCTGTTGTCTCTAATTGACATATCTCTCAACTGTCCAGATTTGAGCAACATTTATGTTTTTCCTTTTTTGTAGATTTCTTGCACTAGAAGGTTGAGAGGTATGCCTAGGTGTCCTGTCAGTCTCTCTCTCTCTCTCTTAACTCACAAACTGTTGCAGTCCTAATACTTGAAATCCTTTTCATATTGTAGAGAAGAACAAAAAAAAAACATTGCCACACTAGATAGTTAATTAGGATAGTGGTTTAATGCTGTCTTATTCATGTTAAGGGTACAGTTAGAAGCTTTTCCCCTCCTTTCTACTTCAAGTTTTTCCTTGTTATTTTTTAAGTTTTGTTATTTAGCAGTATTTAGTGGATAGTGGTAGTACAAAGGAGTAATAGCCTGTGTGGAAGGAAGGAGGGTGCAGGGTTTGAATCTATTTTAGTGTCATTAAGGCACTCTGTTTAGAATATCCCTAATGTCTAGTGTTCCCCACCCCTCTCAACCCATGTCTTCTTTTTCTAAGTGCTTTTCATGCATGATATATAGAGTACCTTTACTGTCTATTATTCCACTCCAACTCACACTATGTTTACATGCTGATACGTCACACTATTAAAGAGTAATCCCTTGTGGCTATTGTTTCCCGTATCACCCATTATGTTTAAGTGCCATTAAGGCACATTATTAAAGTGCATTCTCTGATTGCTAGTGTTCCCCCATTACCTTAAATGCTGTTATGGCACAATGTTTAAGAGTTATTTCCAGTGATTAGTGTTCCCCCCATGGCCCTAGGTTGTTAAGGCATGATAGTGAAGAGTTGTCCCTAGAGGCTAGTGTTCCCCCCACCCACATCTTGTTTAAGTGCCATTAAGGCACAGTACTGACGAGGTATCCCTGATTTCTAGTTTCCCCCTAAGAATGTAGTAGGATTTGCTGGTTAGTTTGGGGAGTGTGCTGTTAGGACAGTCCCCCAACACCAGACACATTCACATATTTATCCATACAAACATGTACACACACACATACAAACACTCACATACAAACACTCACATACAAACACACACACACACACACACACACACACATGCCTGCCTAACCTACCACCTCACTAACCCACCCCACTGCAACCTCCCTGACAGACACTAATTCACGCATACACTTACACATGCAGCCCCACATATACACACATGCACATACACCCTAGCACTGCCTGTCGGATAAACTCAATAGCACTTAGCTCTACCATGATAGATTAGCATGAGCTTTTGGCAGTGTTCATTAAGATGAGCTGCTAGGAGCAGCTGTGCTACCATATACAGGCAGTTCTAGGAGAGAGCACAAAGCTAATTAGCATATGTCTGTTTCTCAGATTGCATCATTAGCATTTAGCATAACAATGCAGACAGCCTACCATGATGCTGCACATCTTCCTGATAGTCCTGCTTCAGAAGAATAAACAGACATGGACATGGTAGCAAACCTGTTTTTGCTTTATAGATAGAAATTGTGTTTTAATCAAGACCGATTAGTATTGTCTACTTCAATTAATCTGGTGACTCAGTAAGTAGTGGTCTGTAACAGGCCACCTTTTCTTTTTCCTTTTGTTTCATAAAGTAGCCATCAGTGGAAGCCCATACTGAAGTTGAAGTATCCCTTTCCTAATTACATTTCTACTTTCAGGAGAAAGGAAGTGGGCTATATTTATAGTTCCAGAAAAAGAGTTTACTAATTTTTTTTTAATTTGATTTACTTGATGCACTAGTGAAATGACAAGCTTTGGTCAAGCCATATTTCTGAGCTATTTGAATAGAAAAGTGGATACAGAGGGTATTAGGTGAAACTGACAACATACCAGTTTTGATGGTTTAATCTAAGTTTTGGTTTGTTGCCAAATGATTTTTTCCATGTTTAATAAAATCTTCTTGTTTGTGAGCCAGTTTGAAAACAACATGAAGTTAATTTCAAGTTGGGTTTTAATGGTTGCTGGAGAGGGTTTGGAGCTGCATATGAACAAGTCATCGACATACAGAATGGTAGGAAACATTGGCATGTCGGCAAGGGGTTTATTTAAAAACAATAAAGAGTAGCAAGTCTGGCATCAGACCTTGTAGAATATATTGGTTTATCTGGGTGGCTGTGGGAAGAGAGTTTTCTAATATTTTTAATTACACAAACAGCTATGATGAAGTCATCTAAAACTGTTTTGAAACTTTTATTAAAGCCTGCAGCTATGAGTACATCAAAAAGACGTTTATGATCCACAAGGTCAGATGCTTCAAACTGATGAGTACTACTACAGTAGGATTACTGTTAAACGGTGTGATAAACCAGTGAAATAGTGAGTCTAACCCTCCAGGTATATGGTTTCTCAAGAACAGTTTCAATCTCTTTTTTCTTTATGGAATGAATGTGGAAGGGTGAAATTAATTAAAGTAAATTGGGGTGGTGGGTTGTTGGGGAAAGGTTTGAAAACTCACTGAGGAATATGGAAGTTAAATGGGTCTTTTGGTGGTTTGGATGGGATCTGTGGTTTCAAAATCTGTTTTAGATATCTTTAGTTTGAGTAGATTTGCTTCTTCCAGAACTATTCTGGATGGATTAGAATTGCAGATTGTGTGGATTGGCAGAGTGAAGCTTTGGGTTATCATACTGCTTTTTTAGTTAGCCTGTAGAACTGAGTATATCTACTGCAAGTGTCATTGTTGGTCAAATACTTCCAGGGGGATAATGTTTGGTCCCTTTAGAAGTACTGGCTTGCTTTCAATTTTTTAACATACCTTCTATTTTGGTTTGGGTTTGTGGGTTTCCTATCAGTCCTGAAGTGGAATAAAAAAACATTACTAAATGTTTCCACTACCTACTTAGCATATTTTCCCTGTACAATGGGAGAGCAGTAAATGATTGGTGTAAATGTGTTTTTGTGTGCTTGTAATCAATGCAAGTACCTTTTTGTTTCGTTTTAGAGCTGCAGTTATGCTAGGTTATAGTGTCATAAACCAAAAGTTAAACACTTTTGTTCTTAATATCTCTCTTCCCAGGACCCCCAGCCCTCACACAAACTTTACTCAATTTCCATGGGAATTTCTTTATACTAACCCAAAAGCTGCTCAAACACATCAAACGTAATTGGATGACTAATGTAATAAAGCAATTTCTGCATTCAAGAGATGAGCTGTGGCAAAAAAGAAAAACATGCCCACTATAAAAAATCACAGGCATTTCACCACCCAATGAAATCATTCAGAGAAGCCGTAGGAATATATAAATCCAACTACAGTCGGGTTGCTATTAAAGAGTGTGATAAACCAGATGTTATAAGTGGTATTCATTTTTCAAATAGACATCTGGGTACTTATATGCACAGCTATCTCTCATTCAGTTATCATGTTTATAACATGGTAAGGCAAGCCATCTACATAGTCTGGATACTTTCCAAAGGAATATCTTTAAGAGCCAAAGAAGTCATGCTACCCTGTACTCTTCTCTTATCTGACCCATCAGTGAATGCAATTCCCTCCTTAGTGTGTACAATCTAGCATATTGCTTAACTGGAAAGGACATACAGTGTTTGACTCAGAAAATTAATGGCCTTAACTCCTTCAATTAATCCAATAGAATAGTACAACTCTCCTTCTACTTCATAGCCCGAAGGCTGCTCCAAAGTGACCTCTGCCTCACTTTACAAGCCAAGAAAGACTAAATCCTGTTTGACCTTCTAGTTCTTTGCAAAACCAGTGGGTCTACTAACCACTAGCACTAGGGCCCTAAATCTACACCAGCAGTTAAACAAGATTAACTGGAGGAACTAGTTTCTAAACCAATGTATTTCCAGACTATGGAATAAGTTACCACTATAGTTCAAGCAAAGTACTATTTTCTCTACCTTCAAGGCCAGCCATGATGACTGGACAGGCAAGAGCAAATTTACACTAGGATTATCATGTACAGCTTTAGGTGGACACTGTTACGTGCTTTTAAAGATTGCAAGAAAGTGCTTTTACTTTAAGATACATGTACCTAGGCATCTAACAGCTCCTGTGATCACTTGTGTTGTATTCTTCCTATGTTACCAAGTAGACACACACACACACACACACACACACACACACACACACTTAATCATTCCTCCATTCTATATAAACAAATTAGGATGAAATATATTAAATTCATCCTGAACCAAATCCCCCCAATACCCTTACTGGGGCAACTAAAATGTATTCCTGGTTCATTTATTTCTACAAATACTACCTTACATTTTCTCTACTTCCTATCTCCAGTCTATGCTTAACCAATAATATTATGTCTCACATGTAGAAAAGAGACCTAATCAAACCACCCCCAAAGCAACAGAGTCTTGACAATGCCTCACAATTGTAGTCCATCTCCATTCCATCTATTCTTGGAAAAATAACAGAAAAATAATTTCCTACTTTCAGAATATATCCAGAGTACCAACTCATATCTTTAAAGCAACACAGACTTTTGGATGTCCTATAGTGTCATGGCCACACTTTGTACTCTCGCATGTGATATCTTAATGAACATAGATAAGGTTCTCCTTACAAGGGCCCTGTTTGTTGATCTTACAAAGGCATTTCACCTTGCAGGTCACACCCTTCTTGACAGCATGTTAGATGTAGACATCATCCCAGATTCGTGCTTATGCTTCAAGGACTTCCTCACTGGCAGACTATTCAGAGTCAAATAGATGCATCCATCTCTGATCGTGACCGTTAGTTAAAAGGGTTCCACATGGATTTGCACTTGTTCCTCTGCTTTGTTCAGTCTTTATCAACAAACTCATATATAACTTTCCCCTTCTATGCTGATGATCTGGTCATATTTAGAGCTGACCCCTCTCACACAGTCATCCAAACCCAAACTGAAATTGACATTCACTCCCTTAATAATTGGTTAAAAGAACACTGGCATCTACTCAATCCCAGTAAATAAAAAAAATATGCATTTTGGTAACCCCCAAAAAGTTGCTGAATCTCCATCAATCCTTAACATTAAAGACTACAACAAAACACATCATCTGAAATATCATCAGCATCTTTAAAATTTTAGTATATGGTTAGATCATACCCTCAAGTTCCAAATCTGCATATTATAAAATATAAATAAAATAAACTACTTAGTATTTTGGGACAAGAACATTTCTCCCTAACTCTCAAAAAGCAGCTAGATTGACTACTAATAAGGAACTCCTTTTAGCTCAACTTGAATATGGCCTTTCCAGCTTAACCACTGTCTCTTGCAAGTCCAAGTCAACACTACAGATGATCACAAATAAAATATGTAGGTTTATTACACATTACCCCCCCCCCCCCCGGCACAATACTGTCTCAATCTGAGTAAAGCCAAATGGTTACCAGTAAAGCAGAAAGCAAACATTTAACTTAGCTCCATTCTCTTTAAACCCATGAATCTAGAAATGCACTCTCTCTTTGCAGCAAACCTCACAATAAAAACATCCTCCTGTAACCTAAGAAGTCACTCCCATGCTGACACAAGTCTGCAACCTCCTTGAATCAAGCCACCATCGCACCTAACATGCATTTTCAATTCTAGCCACTGAGTTTTTGAAACTTCCTCCATTTCATCTAAAGGCTTATCCTCATTTCTTATTCAGTCCACAGTTAAAAACACATCCTCTAAATCATACCCAGTGTAAGTGCTTTCCTGCAGGCCACATAATGTTGCCACTGTTACCCTTCCCAATCATTCATTAATTGCACTCTTCCTCCTCTCCCGTGCTTAGGAATTTGAGAGCTTCTGACGTTTATTCTTGTTTGTAAATACTGTGTAAATATGATCTGTTTCCTTTCTCTCTTGGAGGTGAGTGTAAATCTAACTTTAACTCTTATTTGTAATTACTGTGTACATCCAGTATAATTCGTATGGACGATGATGTGTCCACATTGTTTTCTGCTGATAGTCCATGTGCAAAATCATATTCTGACTTTATTCACTTCTGTGTGTTTTTGTGTTTGCATTCACACAGGCTGTGCCTGAAATTGGTCAGTGGCAATTAGTGCACTACTCTGGTAAACATAAATAAAACAAAAGTTTGGGTGATCAGGAAATGGCAACTGGACTTAAAAGTTTGGGGTTGCTGGGTCATAAACTTTTTTATCATGGCACAGTTCTAAGAATTCATTAATTTCATTTCACTGAGGTATTATTAGTTTTGTATTACAGCAACATTATTCATTTTTGTAAGGGGAGATTTCAGAAGTGCAGTAAAGATGTTTAGACAGTCTGAGTCATGGGCATTGTGTGATACAGTGAAAGTGCATGCTCAGCTTATGGAGAATAAGAGTATGTCAGATTACAGTTTTCCATGGTCTAATTATATTAAATATGTATTTGTAGCTTTGTAAGGAGTATAGCTCAGGAGTAGATTGCTCAGATCATAATTCTGTTATAGTTGATGGTATGTCAGGAGATTGTTTATCCAGCCAGGAGTCTAGATGCTCTTTCTTGTTAGCCTTTCACTGTTTAATAGACAGCAACTTATAACATCATTCTTATTGGAGGTAGCAGTGTTGAGTAGACCTGACTTAGTTTGCATATCACTATGTACTAAAGATGGAAAAAATATTGCTATCTGACAAGTGATTTGAAGGTGTTTATTTGGTTTAATACTGGGTAGTTTTTTTATTTGTGAATGCTAGCTATATCGATTGGAGTAATTCCTAAGAAAAAGTTAGGTGATGTAGCTATAAAGGTGATTGCTCCTTTCATAAATGCGTCCTCAAAGAGTTATATAGTTCTGAGTTATGACTATGTACTTTTGGGCATTTTGCTAAGAGGCAGATTGAGTTTGTCAGTTTATGTGTAGGAACGTATTTGTAAGGATGTTGAATGAAAGTTTAAATGATGAGGAGATCTGGGATCTTGTAATTGCTATAATTTGCCAATATTTTTATAAGCTATTGTTGATTATTTTATAGAATTCAGGTATAAAAACATTTTGAGGTAGTGAAAATCATATGGCCTGCATTTAATTACTTTTGAGGTGAAGTATTGTGTAGTAAAAGTTGTTTCATTTGAGATCTGTTTATTATCTGGAAAGGAGTTTGTTATTAAACTGGATTTGTTGTTTCTCAATCATCTTTGTTTTGCAGTCAGTTTAATTTTTGTTTATACTCATGTTAAACTTGCAAATGATTTTTTGCAAAAAACAATGAAAATTATATTATGTTTGTTATTTTACTACCTCTGTTGGAAATAAACATATATATATATATATATATATATATATATATATATATATATATATATAACGAACAGCTTCTTGCGTACATTGTGGTTTCAATATTAAATCTTCACACGTGTAAATTGTCAATGTATTGTATTTCACCTGCAGTACCTGGTTGCTAACTCATCCTTCTAGGAAATAAGAAACTCCTACTGGTGCATTTTGCATGGAAATATAAAAACCTATACTATAATTTAGGTACTGACGCATTGTGGTTCAGTCTTTCATGTCATGGCAGGGATTTGCAGCGCAAAAAAAAAAAAATCAGAGGGTGACCCTTCTCATCAAAATAAAAAGCAAAAAAAATTCACACTGTTTGCATCAACAGCTGTTTAATTTGGTATTGTATATGATGAATAGGTTATATCCAACTTCATTTTTTACTTACATTTTCTTCAGAATGTGATTAGAGCACTTTAACTATTTAAATAAATCAGAAAGGAATGTATTCCAGAGGTGTTTAGTTGTGAAGTAACAATGACTGGGGAAGGAGAGTCAGGCCCTAAACATAAGACACCACCCATGTGCTGTACATGGAATAATTAATGTTCTGTAGTCCTATCCCACCTTCATTCTTACATATGGGTTCATAGCCGATCCTCGGCTCCGACTCAGCCAATTACAAAGCTCGAAGTCTCTCAGTTGGCTCCTGACAAGGTAGGTATCCCATAGTGCACTAGTAAGAATCCCCAGATCTCATTTGACGCGTCTCTGAGTTCAGAAGTGCTTTCTTCTTGACCGTGGCTAAGTTGGATTTTTCTTCATTATTCTTATTTATAGTGATCATTTTTTTCAGAATAGTAGTAGCTTAGTATAAATAGCTTAGTCATTGTTATTATAGATAGTAAATTAGTGGTGCGTTTTTGAACATTTGCAAAGTTGTTAAAACTTGTTGGCCGTCGCTTCCATGTGCCTTTTTTGCTCTCGAGTGGTATGCCTTCCTTGGTGTGCTAGTTTTTTTTTTTTTTTTATATATTTTCTTATTTTAGTGTAGGTCCGTGTTTGAGTTAGGACCTTTTTCTAATCTTGTCTTTTTTGACTAGCATAGTAGTATACAATTGATAGCTGTGTGCAGTGTTCTTTATTGATTCCTAATAGCTAGTTAATTAGCATGTTGTTGAATTATTGCAATTCTTGTAGCAAATTCTTGACCTAGCTTCCCCTCTGTTTATGGCTAGGTCCATTTAAGTTAGATGACCTAGTCCTCTATTAACCTTCTATAGTGTTGCTTCCTCAGCAGGGCTAGGCCCGTCTAATTTAGAGGACCTAGTCCTCTGTTTTTTTGCTCGTCTTTGTGTGTTTTTCTGAGCAGGGTTAGGCCCGTTTAAGTTAGAGAACCTAGTTCTCTGTTGTTTTTTCCTTGTGTGCAGTGTTTCTTGCAGGGCTAGGCCCATTTAAGTTAGAGGACCTTGTCCTCTCTTCCTGCTTTTCCCTTCTGTGTTTGTGTTTGTGATAATATGTCTAAGGAGTCTAAGGATCAGAAACCTTTGGGTTTTAAAAAGTGTCTCAAATGTTCCCAAAAATGTCACTGACTGACGGACATAGTAATTGAGTTTACTGCCTAGGTGCCATACATCTTCAGGAGATGTTAATTTTGTCACTCCTTCAGTTCTTGGGTTCTCCAAGAAATGAAGAACAAATTGATCCTGAAAGGTCTCCTTAAGCCTTCTTTTGAGGAGGATTTAGCCAGCTCTTCATCATCATACTCCAGGTCTCCCTCTTCTAAAAAAGAGAAAGTCAAGTTGGCTAAGATTCAGTCTCCCACACCGATATTTTATCTGGATCTCCACAGAAAATTTCAAAATTGGACAAACCTTCTACCTCTTCGGCTCCACTGTCCTTGGAGCCGGTCGAGGTTATCGACATCGACACTCCAGTATCGGCTCCAAGTTTTTCGGAGCCGACTACTGAACATTTACCTCAGAGCCAGTCTAGAGAATTATTACCGGTCTCCCCGACTCTCAGATCTCCGATTTTGCAGAGATCTAGATCACCTACCTTGTCATCCAGATCCTCCAAGAGTCTTTCTGAAGGGGATGAAGAGAGAGTAGTGGTTAGACTTTTCGTCTCTAGCTAATTTGTTGCCGGCTCCGACCCAATCAGTTCCGGAGCTGTCTAAGGCCATACTCCCTGCTTCAGTTCCTCCTCCAAGCCATGTTGGTCCTTCGGAGCCAGAGCTGTCGGTGCCACTTGTTGTGTAACTGTCGGTTCCGGCACCTCTCCTGTCTGTCTCGGAGCCGAGTTCCACTCCAACACCTCTAGGAGCTGAAGCTCACCAGTCGGCCCTGAAAGGGACGCTTGGACTCAAACTTCCTTCGTTCCGAGCCTACCTCTAAGCTGCATCGGCTAGGTTGAGCTTGGATCCTACATCTATCTCGAAGCCGATTGCTTTGGAGCCAAGGGCTATTTCTGCTTCCTCGGAACCGGGGGTGTCCTCAGAGCCAGAGAGATCTGCTTTCGAGATGATGAGGAGCATGCTGTCTAGGTCTTCAGCTCCACACAAGGGTACCAATGTTCTTCTCCCTCAAGCTCTGACCTCTGTCTCAGCACCACCTCTCTCTCTTGACAGCAGACCTGCAGCCTCAGGAGCCCCCATTGGGTGGCCCCCAGTCTTCTGAGATCTCCCCAGAATACCCTTCTGAGGAGCCTCCTCAGAAGAGAACTTGCAAGAGGAAGCATGTAGACTCCCCTGATGAGTTTATCACCTCTGACACTGACCTCGAGGAGTCAGAAGGGTCCCCTAGATCGTCCTCTGATGATATCTCTTTTGTAGATATCCCAGAGATCTTGAAACAGAGAGGCGGCTGGCCCACTGTCACCCCTTCTGATGAGGAGTCAGTGTACCTGAAGGCTTTCGGGTCTTAACCTTCAGCCTCTTGGGTGTCTCCATCTTTTGATGAGCTCTTAGATTTAGTCAGTCAAAAGGTGTGGGAAACTCCTGATGCCGTGGAACCAGTCCCCAGAAGGCCCAACGCATTTCTTTTAGCCCCCAAAGAGAAATAGTTTTTGACTAAAGGTGTGACTGTAGATGCCATGGTGCCGCAAAGAAGGAACTAGTGGAAACTTCCTCATCTGTCCATCCACCGAACAAGGAGTCTTGAACAATGGATAGATACGGGAAGTGTATCTTCTCTTCAGTGGCGTTTACACTCAGATCGCTGAATTACCTCACTCATTTTACTAGGCTTCAAAGAGATCTCCTAAAGGAGCTAGGAGATACTCTCCAAAGTACCTTAACTGAAGGAGTCCCTGAGAAGGTTACTGCTCAGTTGTCTACCTTAAACTCCATTGTTAACTCCTCCATGAGGCTGATATCTTATACAGCAGATGGATCAAGAAGAGCAGCGGGTTCAGGCGTTTCCCTTATGAGACACTCCTTGATGCGTTTATGTAACTTTGTGGAGCCCTTCAAATCTACATTTACCAATGCCCCCTTTGACGGTTCCTCTCTGCTTGGATCAAAGGTAAAAGATACACTTACCATACCCTAAAGGTCAGAGAGGCAGGAAAATGTGGTTCAAGAAATCTCAGAGATTTTTCCCGGATGCACAAGGTGATTCCTCCTTCAGAGGCAGGGGAGGAGGAAGTAATGGTAGACATTGCCCTAGAGGCAGGGGGTCCACAAAATCAGGGTGGCCAGGATTATTTTTGTGGACGTCCCGGTTAGTGATCCTGAAGTGGGGCCCAACTGTGCTTCTATGGAGCCAGTTGGGGGTCGCTTATCTTTGTATCCAGAAGCCTGGCATGACATCACCCAAGACAAGTAGGTACAAACAATAATTTTCAGAGGATACTCCATACCCTTCTCTTTCCCACCTCATCCCACCAAGAAAATCCCAGATGTTCCACCCAATCACAGGGATCAAGCAACTATAGAAGTCCAAAAGTTGCTTCAAAAGAGAGTCATCCAAACCATCCCCGCAGACCAGATAGGATTTGGAACTTACTCCAGATTCTTTTTAGTGCCAAAACAAACAGGGGACTGGAGGCCCATTTTGGATCTCAGCAAATTAAACGAATCAGTGAAGAAGTCCAAGTTCCGTATGGTAACACTACAGTCTATACTCTCTCTGTTAGGGAAAAATAGATGTGCTCCATAGACCTCCAAGATGCATACTACCACATAAAAATGGACAGAGCATTGAGGGGTCATTTATGCTTCCGGCTGGGAGCCAGTCATTACCAATTTCGTGCTCTGCCCTTTGGTGTCATCACAGCCCACAGGGTGTTCACCAAATGCATGGTGGTAGTAACGGCTCACTTGAGACATCTTGGATTCCAAGTGTTTCCGTACCTGGACGACTGGCTCTTGACTGCCACCACCAGGCACCTACATCTACAAGCCAAGGATTCAACCATCCAAGTATGCACTCAACTGGAGATTACTATAAATTGGGAAAAGTCTGCCTTATCGCCCTCTCAATATGTGACTTTTATAGGCGCAGAAATAGACATAGTCGCCATGATGGTTCACCTTCCTTCAGACAGAATACAAAATCTAAGACATCAGATATACAGTCTACTCCCTCAACACGAAGTCAAAGCGAAGACAGTGCTCAAAATTCTAGGAACCATGGCCTTTTCCCAGTGGTCTCTTCAACAACTGCCTCTGTCTCATCCTATTTTGATAACGGAATCTTGCAAAAAGGACCTTTGTTGATGGATTCAGTCCAATCAACTAACGATAGGGACACCATTCATTCCTCACCAACCCGTTGCTACTGTGACCACAGATGCCTCCCAGATAGGGGGGGCATTATGTAGGCAGGACAGTCCAAGGCACATGGCAAGAACACGAGGCTCATTTGCATATCAATGTTTTAGAGATGAGAGTGGTGCTACTAGCATTGCAAGCACTTCATGACTTTCTTCCTCTAGGGACAATAGCAATCCAAATCAGACAATATGTCAGTGGTATGGTATATAAAAAAGCAAGGAGGAACCAGATCTTATCCCCTATGTCAAGAGGCTCTCTGTGTTAGGCAGTGGGCGATATCTTCCCAACGCTTTCTAGTTGCAACGCATATCCTGAGGACAACCAATGTGATAGCCGACAAGCTCAGCAGGGCAATCTTGATGCCTCACGAGTGGTCTCTGAATCAGAAAGTCGCAGAACAGATTTTCCGCAAATGGGGACAGCCTTGCTGCAATCTGTTTGCCAGCCCAATCAACGCCAAATGCAGCAGCTACTTCTCCCTTACCCCCCCCCCAGAGGAGACACCAAGAGATGCACTTGTTCACAATTGGCCCTCGGGACTTCTTTATGCATTCCATCCCTTTCCGCTAATATCGAAAGTGATCCAGAAAGCAAAGACCTTGAGAAGCAGAATGATTCTTATCACTCCTTACTGGCCTTGTTAGATTTGGTTCCCCTTTCTTGGGCCTCACCTTCTGGACGATCCATGGACTCTGGACCCAGTACCAGACCTTCTGACACACATGTCAGGCACCTTCCACCCCTGTCTCCACACCCTCAACTTGACAGCATGGCTGCTCCACTTCCATCCCTAGTCAGGCTTCATGATTTCTCCCGTGAAGTTACACATATCCTCACGTCTTCTCACAAGCCTTCTATGAGAAAATTATATGCTAGCAAATGGAAAATATTTCCTATCTGGGCATGAGAAAAAAACATAGATCCTTACACAGCCTCCATCCCCTTGGTGTTAAAATTTTTAACCAAACATTTTCATCAGGGATCAGCTGCCGCTACAATCAAAGTTCAATTGGCAGCGATCTCCAATTTTCATTTGGGACAACATGAACCTAATCTTATGGCTCACAGATTGTGTAAATCATTTTTAAAAGGCACTACCTTGCTGAGACCTCCCCTTCAGGAACCTGCATCTCCCTGGGATCTAAATTTTGTTCTGTCCAAACTTACTTCCCCGCCTTTTGAACCCGCACATACTTGTGAATTGAAGTTTCTCTCATGGAAGAAGATTTTTCTTGTAGCCATTACATCCACCAGAAGAGTATCAGAGTTACAAACACTGTCAGTCAAACCTCCTTACTTGATCTTTCATAGAGACAGAGTTTGCCTTCGTACAAATCCGTCCTTCATCCCCAAGGTTTGCACTCAATCTAATATGAATCAAACTATTGAACTGCCAATCTATTTTCCTAATCATTCAAACAGAGCGGAATATAAGTTTCATCAACTTGATGTTCACAGACAGTTAAGGTTCTATCTACATAGAACCAAGGAGCTTAGGAGATCAGACCAATTGTTTGTATCTTTTTCTGAGACAAGAAAAGGTATACCAGTCTCTAAGATAACATTATCAAATTGGATTTCAAATTGTATATCATTTATTTACTCTTCCAATGGCAAATAACTCCCATTTAAAATTAAGGCTCATTCTACCAGATCTGTATCCACATCTGCTGCTTTTCAAGCCAGAGTCCCAGTTGACAGTATATGTGCAGCAGCAACTTTGGCTACCCCTCATACCTTTATTACTCATTACAAATTGGATTTGGCCTCCGCAGTAGTGGTGCTGCGCTAGCATTGTCGCCTCACATCAAGACGTTGTCCCGTTCGATTCTCAGCTAGAGCCTCTTCTGTGTGGAGGCATACATGAATGGGCGTGCCTTCGTTGAAGGTTGTGCATCAGGGCTGGTAACTCGGCACGTAAAAATCCACTACCAAACATTAGCGGACCGGAGTTCCGCTGTGGCGACCCCTAACCGGGATAAGCCAAAAGACACAACAAATTGGATTTGGCCTCAAAGGGTAGAGCCTCCTTTGGTTCCACGGTTCTTAGGAGTATATTTCTGTGAGCCACCCGAGAAAAAGGTGCTAGGGACACTGTCCCATGTGTAAGAATGAAGGCGAGATAGGACTACAAAACATAAAGAAGTTATGTACTTACCATAACATTCCATGTTTGTAGTCTGTCTCACCCTTCATTCTTACAAACCCACCCACCTACCCCCGTCCGTGTATCCTTGGAGGATCTGGAGACAAGACATTATCTATCTTATGTAGGGTGGAGACCTTTCATCTTTGTTGTTCCTTGTGGAAATATCTTCTATCACTTTTTTAGACAGCAGCAAACAAGATCTGGGGATTCTTACTAGTGCACTATGGGATACCTACCTTGCCACGAGCCAACTGAGAGACTTTGAGCTTTGTAATCAGCCGAGTTGGAGCCGGGGATCGGCTCCGAACCCATATGCAAGAATGAAGGGTGAGATGGACTACAAATATGGAACGTTATGGTGAGTACATAATTTCTTTTTTCACCCACAAGGTTAAACAGTTATAGTTAGTGGGTCCTTTAGAGAAATACAACCAAAGTAAAACAGTGAACTATTTGAGGAGAGATGTAACCAAGAATGTAGCCTGCTATAACATTGAGGTTAAGTACCTCTCCAGTTCATGAAGGTATGACCACACTACTCTGTAATGTATACATAAGTATCCTGTAGACACAAAAACACATAAAACATGGCTTGCTTGAATGCATCTAAAATACATGCTTCAAACTTATGAAGAGGACTGCACAATATTGCCTTCTTTGCAAGACAGCTGTTATGACAGTCTGGGCAAATTATGTCCACTTCAGTGGAAGGGGATGGTGCTGTTAGGCATAAAGCTGCTCCCTTTCCACACAAAACACAAGCTCTGCTGATGGGTGAGCCACTGCATTTGGAAGTGGGCACCACCTAACCACCTATAAAACATGAACACAAAGTTGTCTAAAAAGGAATAATGTGTTTTGGCAGTTATCTGCTAGATTAGTTCTCAGTAAAAAAGTTAGTCATAGTGTGGTGACAAGTCCAAAGTATCCAAAGCCATTATATTATTTACATTCACTATCATTACTTCTTGTCTTGTTTGAGGAATTCGTTCATTAGCTTGAACAATATTAGGTGTTAGTTTTCAAATGTTCTTATTGGACTATGAAATGACATTGACCAGTTTGAAATCGATGGTGTCTCTTCGTAATTTTCTCCATTTTGATTAGTCTTTTCTCAAAGGCAGCAATCCTATCAATGGTTTCTTGTAACAATCTAGAGTGTTCATTGAGTCTGATGATAGACAGTAAATCCAAGTATAGAAGTTCAGCCTCATCTCGTAGTTGTTTCTCAATCAGCTCAAAAAATGACATCATCATCGCCATGTATCAGAATGAGTAACTCAAATTTATGAGTTGCCAATGTCTTATCGGGTCTGGATACTTGTCTCTATAAGATGGCAATTTAATATTCTCACACCCCTGGATATAATTTTGCATTTTAAATAGATGGTGAAGCTCAAATGGTGCCACTGCAGATGCTTGAACATGAGCATTGTTTGCTCAAATTCCTGTAATTTACTACGGTAATTCACAAGAAGTTCAGTACCTTGATCAATGCTGCTTGCGGGATGTTTGGTGCCATCATCCAAATCCATTAATAATGGGTTGGCCTCAATATTAATCAGTTCAGAAATCAATAAGAGGGTCCTTGTGGGCATATTACCAGTTGAGGAAACTCCAGTTCTGTTCATGTCCACCACACCCACTAAGAAAAAACAAGTAGATCAGTAAAAAAGTTAGCATTAGTATGGTGACAAGTCCGATACAAACAAAACAGCTCAGTAAAATAGGAAGAAATAGTACCAGGAACCATAAACTGATAAAAACAAACTTGAAGTTTAATAAAATAGCAATAAAAATACAGAAATTTTAAATGCACATGTTAAAACACTTTCACCATTAAAGCTTCATCAGGCAGAGATCAAAAGAAGCTCCTAACTCATGATTATATACTGATGTTTAAGAAAATCACATATTACAAATGAATTAATGAACTTGGTTATGCAAATATTTTAAATGTGGTCTTAAAGTGACCATGTCACTGAGCCCACGGGGATGTGAGATTTAAATCTAAAGATCCACTTTAGTTCTTCTTGCTCAGTTATAAGCCTAATATCACCACTCCTTGATGGTTCTGTCACAATCTTAAGTATTAAGAATATAAGAGTGAGAGATGTTATCAGTTTCCTTAATGTGCTTATATAAAGCTTTAGTTATAACTTACCTCTTGATGCCAGACATATGCTGACTTATCCTTTTTTTAGTTTCCTGTTAGTCTTTCCTATGTAATATGCCCTGCAGTTGCAACATGTTGCTAAGTAATCTAAGTTACTTGTGTTGCAATTCACATAGGCTTGCAGAGTAAAGTAGTTTCCAGTTACATGCTGCATTTATCAGTATTAATACAACTACAGTACATATCACATAATATAAAGCTACATCTATTAGGCATAACCGGACACTGAAAGTTGGAGTTCAATCACATTCTTATAGACAAGTATTCCAAAACATTTATCAGGGTTAAAATGTACAATTCAATATAGCACAAAAATAACAATAAAA
This sequence comes from Protopterus annectens, assembly GCF_019279795.1. Lineage (NCBI taxonomy): Eukaryota > Metazoa > Chordata > Ceratodontiformes > Protopteridae > Protopterus > Protopterus annectens. The sequence goes on along the minus strand of NC_056726.1, from coordinate 1,275,398,567 downwards.
TACATTTAGGTTTCAAATAGTGCTGCACTATAATATTCCAATAGGTATGGTAAAGTAACCCATGCATAGCATTACAATTCTAACCAAATGACTGGTGTAATATATGGAACAATTCAGCTAAATAAGAGTAATATGAAGGTGCCTGGGTGTTTGCAGCCTGCAGATGCAGTGACTAGGACATACATTAGTATTAAGTAGAATTTTCTACAATTGTTAAGCATCTGGTTGGGTTTGTTTGTTCTGATTTCCTACTAGGAGTGTATCATATAACTTGTTTGCATTTAAAAGCATTCTCTAGATTCTCCTTGATCCTTTATCTGTTTAAACATTTCTGCAGTTTTTCTACCTAAGTAGTGTTGGTAGTGTATCATTGTCCATGCTCAGGCTTGTGTTTTGGGCCTAGTTGTTTGTTAGTAGAGGCTGTGTGTCTGAGCACGTGTCCCAGGTCATCATAGCTTAGCCAAGGCCAGTATAGCATTTCAGTGAGAGTGAAATGTTTGTGGTCATTGGCTAAATGGGGTTGCCTGGACTACGTCTTAGAATAAGCACCTCATTGGTTCTTTCAAGCTTTTTTTAAAGTTGTTTCAGGTTTCAACTTTGTTACTTAAGAAGTTAACTTGTGATTGTTTCTGCCATTTCACACTGAGCTAATCGGAGGAAGTCGGAGGAAGGGCTCTGAGCTAGTGAATCTGAGATATATAACATTAAGTATCCTGTTTTTTGCTTATTTCTGAGTTATTTATAGCACTTTTATTTTACTCACTGTGTGTGAGGTATTAAGTAGAATTCTCTACAATTGTTAAGCATCTGGTTGGGTTTGTTTGTTCTGATTTTTGTTTCCCACCCTTCTTCCCTCTTGGTATCTTGTTTTTATACTTGGTGGCTTTGCAGCTGCCCACCTCTACTGTAAATTTGATGTGGGACACTCCTCCCAGTCTAGTGTCATTACTTCATTCTACCTATTCCAGGGAGAACATTTGAGAAGGCCAACCCAGTTAGCTTCTGCTCCTCCTTTCCCCTTTCCACTTTACAAAAAAAAAAAAAAAAATTCTAAGCTTGTTATATAAGTTGTCTAGTCCAGATACAGATTTGCTGTATCCAGGACTGTTTGTAAGCTTCTGAGCCCCCAAGCCTTTCTGTGTTGGAGGGAAGCCTTCTAGCTTAATTTTGTTTCTTAGAACTAGCCAGTTTTCTAGTTTCAGCACTCAAATCTGTTTCTTTGAGCTCAGCACTTCCTCAGAACTCATTGTAAGCACTAAATAAGCTACAAATTACTACAGCACTCAACTTTCCTCACTTGTCTAGAGAAAAACAGTTTTTAGTACTTAATAAATAAGCACCTATCCAGGCATGTCTAAGGGCCAGCTCCCGGTGTTTTCTCCTGTCTACCTGATGAATCTGGGCATCTTGGGGCAATGCAGCAATTGCCTCATGTACACAGACAACCCTCTCCTCTTACCACCCAACACTACAACCTGTGAGAGACGCACTTATATAACCAAACTGGAAGCAAAGCTCTCTTCACCCAAGACTGGACTAGACAGTCAAGAGGAGAAGGTAAACACTTGAACCACACCACACTCATCACATAGTCCCTCAAAACCTACACCACCAAAACACACACATAGAAACACAAAACACACACCTATATTCATGGAGGCTCTCAAAAAAAATCTACCCAAGCAACAGGGACCTCCAAAGCAGAAACACAAGCAACCTCCACCCCCCAATACAACCCAAATGACACATAGCCCACAAACTCAGTGTGCCACTCAACCACAGCCCATAAGGCATAAAAACGTACCTAATGCTCTAGTCATAGGTGACTCTATAGTCAGGCACACTGATGTTCCACTCACCAGGCTAAACAAGGAGACAGTCACTGTCAGGTGCCAGAATCCGCCACATAACGCATGCACTCAGGTCACTCCAAGTACAAATATGACTCTGTCATTGTCCATGTTGATGTGAATGACCTGAGACATACCTCCCTGGACTACATGAAAAGAGACATGGAGGAGCTTTCTGATCTTGTAGCCCAGGTAGGTATGACCCCAGCCCTGAGTAGCATCCTGCCATCACCCAGAATGATACCACAGTACAAGGACAAAATGATTGACTACAACAATTGGCTAAGCTTCTGGTGTCATTCTAAGGGGATCCAGTATCTGTCTGCCTGATGACATGATCGGCAAACCACGATGCTTTGCCAGTGATGGCCTGCACAAGTCAGCCTCTTGGGATTCGGATACTGGCTAAGGGTCTTGCCACCCCTATAGTGCCTTTTTTAGGCAAGATTCAAATGACAAATTCACCACTGTAACAAGTACAAGCAAGCAAAATCTGAGGGTAATGCTACTCAATGCTAGAAGTCTAAACCTCAAAATGCACTAATTCGAGGCACTCCTTAAAATGGAGAACATCGACATCTGTGCAGTGACAGAGACCTGGTTCAAGGCTCCAGAGAGCACCCCTGCATTACCAGGCTATAATTCATACCACACCTTTCGGCCACCTAACTTGGACCGAAGCACTAAAGGCAGAGGCGTGTCCATATTCAATAAGGATATCCACACCTCCAGGCAAGTTGCTCAGCATAATGCATCTGAGGTTATCCAAGTGCAACTAACTCTGGGCAAGACCACAATGCAAATTGTAGCTTGCTACAGATCCCCACCATGCCCCAGGATTCCCACTCCTCATTTCTTGATACACTGGAAAATATTAGGGTACAACCTAACGCCCTAATAATGGGCAATTTCAACTACCCCACCATTAACTGGGAAAACTACTCATGTACCAGCTCTTGTGCTCAACGTTTTCTGGAATTCATAAATTCCAATGCCTTGGATCAACTTATCCACACCCCCACCAAGGGCAGCAATATCCTAGACCTGGTCATTACCAACATGGGCAACCGGTGTTCCACACCAGAGGTCAATTCCTCGTTGGTCAGATCCGACGACAAGCAAATCACCCTAGACATCCACACCCCAGCCCCACCCCGCATTAGGGAAACTACCGTAAAAAATTTCTCCAAAGCCAACTTCACGCTTCTTAAGACAGAAGTGGCAAACTTCACAACACCCATGCTGATGGTCAACAGAGATACGACTGCTGAATCCTATACAATTGCACTTTATAAGCACTTACACGAGTGCATGGATCATGCAATCCCTAAAAGAACCAAGATGCTATCCTCCAAAAAAAGGAAGCCAATCTGGTTGTCCCCTGCTATAAACAAACTCTACAACAGAAGAAAGAAACTGTTGCAAAAAAGAGTAAAATCCCATGATTGGAGGACCTCCGTGGTCAGCCTCAGTAAGAAGCTGAGATCCCTCATAAAATCCTCCAAAGCTAGTTACGAAAACAAAATCGCCACTGATTCTAAAGACAACCACAAAGCATTCTATAGCTATGTCAAGAATATCAATGGCAACATTCAGATCTGCTCTGTGTTACAGCACAATGGCACTAAATATACAGAACCAACTGATATTGCCAACATCCTGGCAGACAGGTTCAGTGCTAACTTTACCCCTCTCTCATCCCCTAAAGGGCCCATCTCTATATCGGAAGAATGCAAAGTACCTGTAATCACGGCTGCACAGGTAAAAACACACTCTCCAAAGCCAAGAACACAGCATACATGGGACCTGACAACATCCCAGGTTGCGTTCTACATGAACTACAAAACGAACTGGCACCTTACCTAAGTACCATGTTCAGTCATAGCCTCACCTCAGGCTTTGTGCCAACTGAATGGGGCACAGCAATGGTTATCCCACTCCACAAATGGGGAGCCACCATGGACCCTAGGAACTGCCGCCCCATTAGCCTGATGAGCCTGGTCTGCAAGGCTACGGAGTGTATCATAATGGAACTTATAAACAATGACATTGGTAATCTCCAAACTCTGGACCCTACCCAGTTCGGGTTTGTAAAAGGCAGATCATGTCTCCTAAACCTGATAGACATCTTTGAAGTGGTCACCAAAGCTATAGATGAGGGTAAGGTGGTACACACAGCCTATCTAGATTTCGCCAAGCCTTTCGACACCATCCCCCACTCTGGAATTATAGACAAACTCACTAAACTAGGTATAAATCCCTATGTCACAAGATGGGTTGCCAACTGGCTCACTGACCGAATCCACACTGTGAAAGTAGCAGACTCTAAATCCAACTTCAGACCAGTGACAAGTGGAGTACCACATGGTTCAGTCCTAGGTCCTCTCCTGTTTGTTACCTACTTTTCTGAAGTACAGGCTAACACAGAAGGTCTTTGGCTAACAAAGTTCGCAGATGACTGCAAACTAGGAGCCATAATCAAATCTCCTAACGATGTGGACATCCTACAAAAGGGCCTCACTGAGACAGATATCTGGTGTCAAAGCCATGGCCTCAAGCTCAGTGCCAAAAAGTGCATTGTCATCCCTTTTGGTAAAAACTCTGTACCCATGAACTACCACATAGGCGGTAGTCTACTTAACACCAAAAGTGTGATGAGACCTTGGGATACAGGTGGACAGTAGTCTCTCCATTGATAATCACATCGCCACAGTAGTCAGGAAATCCTTCGACGTGGCATCACAAAAGGTTTCTCATCCAGGAAAAAAGAGGTCATTGTTCCCCTCTACTCATCACTCATTAGATCCATTATAGAGTACAACGCCCCTTTTGGTATGTACCTCACAAGACATCTACAACAACTGGAAAGGCCACAGAAATACCTCACAAAGAGGATTACCGCCTCAAACAGATGACTTACGCAGACCGTCTCAAAAAACTTCAGCTTTACTCTGTTGCATATCGCCACTCAGAGGCGCATCTCTGCCTAACATACAAAGCTAAGTCAAACCCAAGGGGGGCCCCCGTTTGGACATTTGGCAAAAATGCCATGAACCTAACGCTTGAAGGACTGTCCTTGCAGTCAGCCTGGACTGATGAGACAATTGATGGAAGTAAAGGGAAAGATTCTTTTGTTTGTCCGGGGTCAAAAAGGCCATCTGGGATGCTGTATTCAGTCTTACACCCAGAAAGCACATGTCCTGAGAGGGTACTAGACTGGACTTTATTTCGTTCACAGAATACCCCAGGCATCTTAGCACTGCTATCACATATTGCAAATGATGAAGAAGTTCGTCCTTTCTTGAGCCAGAATCAGGCAATCGTCCAAATAAGGATAAATCTGTATTCCTTTTAGCCTGAAGAAAGCTATCACTGGAGCCAGAACTTTCGTGAACACTCTGGGCGCAGTAGATAAGCCAAAGGGCAATGCAGAGAACTGATAATGAGAAGTCCCAGCCCGGAAACGCAGATACTTCCTGCAACTTAGTCTGATAGGAACATGAAGGTAAGCCTCCTTGAGATCCAGAGTTACCATCCAGTGATCTTTGCCCAGCAGAGGTAAAAGCTGTTGTAACGTCAACATTTTGAACTTGGGAATGTCCAGATAAGTGTTGAGGATAGATAAATCCAAAATTGGTCTCCACGTGTTCCCCTTCTTTGGTACTAGGAACAGGCGAGAATAAAATCCTAGGCCCACTTCTGGCAGAGGGACCGGCTGTATGGCCCCTATTTGAAGTAGCAGAGAAATTTGTTTGTGAGCCTCTATTCTTTGTTGAGGAGGAACGTCTGGCATGCCTTTGAAAGGAGGCAAGGTATGGAAATAAAACTTGTAACCTTGGTGTATGATATCCAATACCCACCTGTCTTGGGTAATTAAACTCCAATTTTCCTTGAAAAGTGCCAACCTTCCTCCCAAAGGTGCTGCCAGGCGAGAAGGCTCTGGCAGCTGAAAAGGTAGGTCATTGGGCCTGTTTACGAAAGGACTGACCCCTGCCTCACCGAAGACTGTGCAGGTGAACTCCCTGTTCTAGGCCTGAAAGAGCCCTGAGCTCTGCCCCTACCACGTCTAGATCTACCCCTAGACTGGGAATCATAAGAAGGATACGTCCACCCCTTGGTAGGCCAATTCCTACTAAACTTCAGAGGCTGAACCTGCAAAAAATCTTTAACAGTCTGCATAGACTTAGCCTTGTCTTCCATTTTCTTTAAGACTGCCTCCACAGGTGAACCAAACAACACATCAGGCTGTAAAGGAGCATCTAAAATCCTTGTCTTAACATGGTCAGATAAATTCTGATCCCTCAGCCAGGCGTGCCTGCGAAGAACTGACCCAGTGGCAGCCACCCTAGACGAGGCCTGTACAGCATCAAAACCACATTGCAAAGAATGCTTACCCACCTGTTCAGAAACATGTACCAAATCCTGTAATTCCTTACACTCAATACCTTCCGCCAGAGCATCTACCTTAGACTTCATTTGAGAAAGTAGATAGTTTTGGTATTTCAACATGTGAAACTGGCAATTCAGAGCCCTCATAGCTAAGGTGGAAGAAGTATAGACTTTCTTTCCCCATCTATCCAAAGCCCTGGCCTCTTTATCTGGAGGAACCGGATTTTTTACAACAGAAGCCTTGACACCCTTAGGCCCTTGACTAACAGTTTCTGGGTCCGCCCTAGGACTCTTAAAAAGATATTTATGAGCTTCAGGCACCCTGTAATACCTATCCGGTTTAACAGGAGCAGGAGGCAAAGAATCAGGATTAAGAGCAGCCTCTGCAAACACATCTTCCACAACATCCAGAACAGGAGGTATAGCCAAAGGCCTATGCTGGGGTAAAAACAAAAATTCCCTAAGCCTTTTCCTGGAATCAGAGAAGTCCTGACCTTCCCACTTAAAATGTTCCCTCATGGAATGAAGAGTCTCTTATAAAGAAAAATCCTCTGGAGGAGAAGCAGAAGGAGTAGAATCATCCACATCAGAATCAGAATAAGGAGAATACTCCTGCAAGTCTTCAGCCGAAGACTCTGAAAAGTACAGTTTTGTACCTACCATAAATGTAGATGTTCGAGGATCCACATTGCTGCAGTCCTAACCATTGGGGTAGTCCGCTGTCCAGTCGGCCCGAATACCAAAGTATATGGCTGACGTCGGTCAAGGCGCATTAGACTGATGTCAGGACGCCAGGGTACTAATGCGCATGACCGACGTCATATCCTCAGTCTTTTCTTGCCCCAGATGTCAGAAGACCCCAAAAAGACAAGGCCCACACCAAAAACACCAAAAAGCCCTGCACCAAACATATGTACAATATATACAAAATTACAAGAATATAGCCTAACCCACACCACCACCCCTAAACACAGAGGGGAAGGAGGGAGTAAATTGACTGCAGCAATGTGGATCCTCGAACATCTACATTTATGGTAGGTACAAAACTGTACTATGTTCTTCATTCCACATTGCTGCAGTCCTAACCATTGGGTAGAATCCCAAAGCAGAGGTAAGGGAGGCTGGCAAATCATAAGGAAGCAGGAGCTGTCAACATGCCTTGCAAAATAGCTGTGGCAAAACCAGCCCTAGATTTAGAGTAGAGAGGAAGGTGGTAATGCTTAGAGAAAGTATGCACTGAACTCCAAGTAGCTGCCTCCAAAATATCCTTAGTTGCCACCCCTTAGAAATGCTGTTGAAGTGGCGTAGCCCTAGTGGAATGAGGCCTAATCCCAGCTGGAATCTCCTTGCCATGATGGGAATAACAAAATGAAATGCAAAACCCAATCCACTTAGAAATAGTTTGCTTAGACACAGGCTTGCCCTGAGAACTCAAAGCAAAAGAAACAAACAACTGCTGAGACTGCCTGAAATCCTTAGTCCTGCTTAAATAATAACGCAACTGCCTATGTACATCTAAAGTGTGCAAAATCTTTTCCCCTGATTTTGGGGATCTGCATAGAAAGTAGGCAAATGAATAGTTTGGTTTAAAGCCACACTAGAAACCACCTTAGGCATAAAGGAAGGATTAGTACGTACTGATACCCTATCCTTATGGAAAATCAAAAGGGCTCTACTGCCATAAGGGCCTGCAATTCAGAAACCCTTCTTGCAGAAGTAATAGCCAACAAAAAGCAGTCTTCCATGACAAGTATTTCAATTCAGCAGTAGCCGAGGCTCAAAAGGTTGTAGAGTAAGTTTCTCCAACACAAAATTGAGATCCCAAGCAGGAGTAGGAGCTCTACGTGGGGTCTTATATTCTTTGCCCTCTAAGAAACTGCTTGAACAAAGGATGCGAAAACAATGGTGGGTCACAATCATAGTGAGCTGAAATTGCTGCAGCATGAATCTTAATGGAAGAGAAAGACAAACCTTTGTCCAATAACTCAGTAAGATATTGAAGAGCCACACTCAAATTAGGCTCAGAAATCTCCAAATTCTTTGCTGCACTCCAAAATAAAAATCTCTTCCATTTTTCTGCGTACACTTTCCTTGTACTAGGTCTTCTGGCTTCCATAATCACATTTAAAACTTGTTGAGGAAGTTGAGACCTGCTGTGTTTCAAAACAGAATATGCCAGGCTGTTAGATGAAGAGAATGAAGCTTGACATTGAGCAGGTGACCGCCCTTCTGAGATAACAGGTGTGGAATCAAAGGTAAAGGCCATGGAGGCTTCCTTACCAGACTCCTTAGTAGTGGGTACCAGTGTTGCCGAGGCCAATCTGGAGCTATTAAAATCATCCTTGGCTTGTCTTGTCTGACCTTTAGGAGCACCTTTGGGAGAAGAGGCAGAGGTGGAAAGGCATACACGTGAAGATTTTTCCAACTGAAAGAAAGAGCATCCACTTTCCAAGCTGTGTGATGAAACCCCTTTGTGCAAAACTTTGGCAGCTGGTGGTTTAGTGGAGAAGCGAACAGATCTATGTCTGGAGTTCCCCATGACACTGTCAATTTCTGAAATACATGAAGATCCAGTTTCCACTCGTGGGGATCCATGATTTGTCTGCTTAACACATCTGCTAAGGAGTTCTGTGCTCCCGGCAGAAACCTTGCCTGAAGAGTTAGTTGCAAGCTGAGCGCAGTCTCCCATAAAATCATTGCTTGCCTGCATAGAGGATAAGAATGTGTTCCCCTTGTTTGTTGATGTACCACATGACAGTTGTGTTGTCTGTTAGAATCAACACCTGCCCTGGAAGAAGTAACTCCTTGAAAGCCATTAATGCAAACTGGACTGCTAACATCTCCTTCATGTTGATATGTAGATGCTGTAGTCTGGCAGGCCACTTGTCTTGTATCCACTTTCCATTTAGATGAGCTCCCCAAGCAATGTCCGAGGCATCTGTCGTTAAAATCTGACTCGCCTCTGACCGGGTCACAGAGAGTCCCTTGTTTAGGTGACATTCCTGAGCCCACCACAAAAATTCTTTTTGAATGCAAGGTATTATTTGAATGACAGTGTCCAAATCCTGGCAGTGCTGTGTGCATACATTTTTGAGATACCATTGCAGCTTCCTCATATGCAGTTTGGCATTGGGAAGCACCAGAATACAAGATGCCATGAACCCTAAGGCTTGAAGGACTATCCTTGCAGTCAGCCCGGACTGAAGAGATAGTTGATGGAAGTAACTGGAAAGTTTCTTTTGTTTGTCCGGGGTTCAAAACGCCATCTGGGCTGCTGTATTCAGTCTCACACCCAGAATGCACATGTCTAGAGAGGGTACTAGACTGGACTTTATTTCGCTCACAGAATACCCTAGGCATCTTAGCACTGCTATGACATATTCCAAATGCTGTAGAAGGTCTTCCTTTTCTTGAGCCAGAATCAGGCAGTCGTCCAAGTAAGGATAGATTTGAATTCCTTTTAGCCTGAAGTAAGCTATCACTGAGCCAGAACCTTTGTGAATACTCTGGGCAGTAGATAAGCCAAAGGGCAATGCAGAGAACTGATAATGAGAATTTCCAGCTCGAAACGCAGATACTTTCTGCAACTTAGTCTTATAGGCACATGAAGGTAAGCTTCCTTGAGATCTAAAGTTACCATCCAGTGATCTTTGCCCAGCAGAGGTAAAAGCTGTTGTAACGTCAACATTTTGAACTTGGGAATGTCCAGATAAGTGTTGAGGATAGATAAATCCAAAATTGGTCTCCACGTGTTCCCCTTCTTTGGTACTAGGAACAGGCGAGAATAAAATCCTAGGCCCCTTTCTGGTACAGGGACTGGCTGAATGGCCCCTATTTGGAGTAACAGAGAAATTTGCTTGTGAGCCTCTTTCCTTTGTGGAGGAGGAACGTCTGGCATGCCTTTGAAAGGGGGCAAGGTATGGAAATAAAACCTGTAACCGTGGTGAATGATATCCAAAACCCATCTGTCTTGAGTAATTAAATCCCAATTTTCTTTGAAAAGAGACAGTCTTCCTCCCAAAGGAGCTGCCAGACGAGAATGTACTGGCAGCTGAAAAGGCAGGTCATTGGGTCTGTTTACGAAAGGACTGACCCCTGCCCTCACCAGAAGTCTGAGCAGGAGAACTCCCTGTTCTAGGCCTAAAAGAACCTTGAGCTCTGCCCCTACCACGTCTAGACCTACCCCTAGACTGGGAATCATAAGCAGGATATGTCCATCCCTTAGTAGGCCAATTTCTGCTAAACTTCGGAGGTTGCACCTGCAAAAAATCTTTAACAGTCTGCATAGACTTAGCCTTGTCCTCCATTTTCTTTAAAACTGCTTCCACAGGCGAACCAAACAACACATCAGACTGTAAAGGAGCATCCAAAATCCTTGTCTTAACATGCTCAGCTAAATTCTGATCCCTCAACCAGGCGTGCCTGCGAAGAACAGAACCGGTGGCAGCCACCCTCGAGGAGGCCTGCACAGCATCAAAACCACATTGCAATGAATGCTTACCCACTTGTTCAGACACATGAACTAAATCCTGCAACTCTTTACACTCAATACCTTCTGCCAGAGCATTCACCTTAGATTTCAATTGTGAAAGGAGATAATTTTGATATTTTAGCATGTGAAACTGACAATTCAACGCCCTCATGGCTAAAGTGGAAGAAGTATACACTTTCTTTCCCCATCTATCCAAAGCCCTTGCCTCTTTATCAGGAGGAACAGGATTTTTAACAACAGAGGCCTTAACACCTTTAGGCCCCTGAGAAACAGTTTCCGGGTCTGCCCTAGGACTCTTAAAAAGATACTTATGAGCTTCAGGCACCCTATAATACCTATCAGGTTTAACAGGGGCAGGAGGCAAAGAATCAGGGTTCAGGGAAGCCTCTGCAAAAACATCTTCCACCACATTCAAAACAGGAGGTATAGCTAAGGGCCTATGCTGGGGTAAAAACAAGAATTCCCTAAGCCTCTTCCTGGAATCAGAGAAATCTTGGCCTTCCCATTTAAAATGCTCCCTCATGGAATGCAGAGTCTCTGAAAATGAAAAATCCTCAGGAGGAGAAGCTGAAGGAGTGGAATCATCCACATCAGAATCAGAATAAGGAGGATACTCCTGCAAGTCTTCAGTCGAAGACTCAGAAGCCTCTGAACACTGCTCAAAACTCTCAAACTCAGGCTCCACCCTAGGCCTCTTATCAGGAGGGGGCATAGAACCCTAATCATAGTAATCAAATCCTCTGCCATTTTAAGCATATGTTTCTTAGGCACAGAACCTGAAGTGCTAGGAGAAGCCCCCACTGAAGCTAAACCTGGCCTACCTCTCAAAGAAGTCTTGGAAACAGAAGGAGAGGCTCTAACCACCTTAGGAAGAGAGGGAAGTACAGCTACCTGAGAAGCCCCCTCAGCCTGGCCTACCTCCTGAGAGGGCACATCCTGTAACAGTAAAGTCTCTGCCTGAGACTCCAAAGAAACTCCTGGCAAAACCTCCGGTTCCACTGAGCCTTCTAAAGAACCGACGTCCGGGACTGCCGGTTCTTCAACTCTAGGCTTTGCTGCTTTGTCCTTGCGCTTTTTGGACGAAGGCGCCGGAGCATCCGACGGCATTTTATAATTACAACGCTTCCCAAACACTAACCTGGCACAGTCTAACCTTCTCTTAATAGTGCGTTTGTTAAATCTAGCACAAGAGCGGCATCCAACAACGTCGTGCTCAGGCCCTAAACAAGGTATACACAAAGTATGGTAATCCCTATGAGGTATCTGTTTCCCACAAGAAATACAGTTATTCACTTTTTCTGACATCCGGTTAAATACTGAGGCAAGAAAAAAACAAAATGTTCCCCAACGGGGTACTTAGCCAACTTTGATTCGGTCTGAAACTCCGACTTCAGAAAATTTCAGAACGCCAACCTGCACTCGCAAAACTGCTTCTGCATCGGACCATGCGGCAAAAAAGACAGAGGATATGACGTCGGTCATGCGCATTAGTACCCTGACGTCCTGACATCAGTCTAATGCGCCTTGACCGACGTCAGCCATATACTTTGGTATTCAGGCCGACTGGACAGCGGACTACCCAATGGTTAGGACTGCAGCAATGTGGAATGAAGAACATCATCCGAAGCCTGCTCAAAACTCCCCAACCCTGGTTCCAACCTAGGCCTCTTATCAGGAGGGGGCAAAGAACCTCTAATTAAAGTAATTAAATCTTCTGCCATTTTAAGCATGTGCTTCTTGGGCACAGATCCAGATGAACTAGGAGTGACACCAACAGAAGCTAAACCTGGCCTACCTCTGGGAGAAGCCTTGGAAACAGAAGGAGAGGGCCTAACCACCCTAGGAAGGGAGGGGAGTACAGTAACCTTAGAAGCCCCTTCAGCCTGACCTGCCTCCTGAGAGGCCACATCCTGCAATAACAAAGTCTCCCCCTGGGACTCCAGAGAAACCTCCGGAACCCCGGTTCCACCGACACCTCCAAAGAACCGGCGTCCGGTACAGGCGACTCTTCTTGTCTGGGCTTAGCTGCTTTGTCTTTGCGCTTCTTGAAGCGGGCCGGAGCATCCGACGGCATATTATAATTGCACCGCTTCAAGACTAACCTGGCACAATCTAACCTTCGCTAATAGTGCTTATTAAACCTAGCACAAAAGCGACACCCAACAACGTCGTGCTCAGGCCCCAAACAAGGAATACACAAAGAATGATAATCTCTATGCGGTATCTGTTTCCCACAAGAAATACAGTTATTCACTTTCTGACATCCGGTAAACCACTGAGGCAAGAAAAAACCAAAATATTCCCCAACGGGGTACTTAGCCAACTTTGATTCGGTCTGAAACTCCGAAAAATTTCAGAACGCCGAACGGCACTTGCAACGCTGCTTCTGCATCGGACCATGCGGCAAAAAAGACTGAGGATAGGACGTCGGTCATGCGCATTTGTACCCTGACGTCCTGATGTCAGTCTAATGCGCCTTGACCGACGTCAGCCTTATACTTTGTTATTCGGGCCGACCGAGGACAGCGGACCACCCAAGTGTAAGGACTGCAGCAATGTGGATCTTCGAACATCTACATTTATGGTAGGTACAAAACTGTACTTTCTAAGAAACAAAATTAAGCTAGAAGGCTTCCCTCCAACACAGAAAGGCTTGGGGGCTCAGAAGCTTACAAACAGTCCTGGATACAGCAAATGTGTATCTGGACTAGACAACTTATATAACAAGCTTAGAATTTTTTTTTTTTTTTTTTTTTTGTAAAGTGGAAAGGAGGAGCAGAAGCTAACTGGGTTGGCCTTCTCAAATGTTCTCCCTGGAATAGGTAGAATGAAGTAATGACACTAGACTGGGAGGAGTGTCCCAGATCAAATTTACAGTAGAGGTGGGCAACTGCAAAGCCACCAAGTATAAAAACAAGATACCAAGAGGGAAGAAGGGTGGGAAACAAAAAATCAGAACAAACAAACCCAACCAGATGCTTAACAATTGTAGAAAATTCTACTTAATACCTCACACACACTGAGTAAAATAAAAGTGCTATAAATAACTCAGAAATAAGCAAAAAACAGGATACTTAATGTTATATATCTCAGATTCATTAGCTCAGAGCCCTTCCTCCGACTTCCTCCGATTAGCTCAGTGTGAAATGGCAGAAACAAACACAAGTTAACTTCTTAAGTAACAAAGTTGAAACCTGAAACAACTTTAAAAAAAGCTTGAAAGAACCAATGAGGTGCTTATTCTAAGACGTAGTCCAGGCAACCCCATTTAGCCAATGACCACAAACATTTCACTCTCACTGAAATGCTATACTGGCCTTGGCTAAGTTATGATGACCTGGGACACGTGCTCAGACACACAGCCTCTACTAACAAACAACTAGGTCCAAAACACAAGCCTGAGCATGGACAATGATACACTACCAACACTACTTAGGTAGAAAAACTGCAGAAATGTTTAAACAGATAAAGGATCAAGGAGAATCTAGAGAATGCTTTTAAATGCAAACAAGTTATATGATACACTCCTAGTAGGAAATCAGAACAAACAAACCCAACCAGATGCTTAACAATTGTAGAAAATTCTACTTAATACTAATGTATGTCCTAGTCACTGCATCTGCAGGCTGCAAACACCCAGGCACCTTCATATTACTCTTATTTAGCTGAATTGTTCCATATATTACACCAGTCATTTGGTTAGAATTGTAATGCTATGCATGGGTTACTTTACCATACCTATTGGAATATTATAGTGCAGCACTATTTGAAACCTAAATGTATTTTATTGTTATTTTTGTGCTATATTGAATTGTACATTTTAACCCTGATAAATGTTTTGGAATACTTGTCTATAAGAATGTGATTGAACTCCAACTTTCAGTGTCCGGCTATGCCTAATAGATGTAGCTTTATATTATGTGATATGTACTGTAGTTGTATTAATACCGATAAATGCAGCATCATGTAACTGGAAACTACTTTACTCTGCAAGCTTATGTGAATTGCAACACAAGTAACTTAGATTACTTAGCAACATGTTGCAACTGCAGGGCATATTACATAGGAAAGACTAACAGGAAACTAAAAAAAGGATGTCAGCATATGTCTGGCATCAAGAGGTAAGTTATAACTAAAGCTTTATATAAGCACATTAAGGAAACTGATAACATCTCTCACTCTTATATTCTTAATACTTAAGATTGTGACAGAACCATCAAGGAGTGGTGATATTAGGCTTATAACTGAGCAAGAACAACTAAAGTGGATCTTTAGATTTAAATCTCACATCCCCGTGGGCTCAATGACATGGTCACTTTAAGACCACATTTAAGGACTGCAGCAATGTGAGATGAAGAACATCTAGCCAGTTTTCTAGTTTCAGCACTCAAATCTGTTTCTTTGAGCTCAGCACTTGCTCAGAACTCATTGTAAGCACTAAATAAGCTACAAATTACTACAGCACTCAACTTTCCTCACTTGTCTAGAGAAAAACAGTTTTTAGTACTTAATAAATAAGCACCTATCCAGGCATGTCTAAGGGTCAGCTCCCGGTGTTTTCTCCTGTCTACCTGATGAATCTGGGCATCTTGGGGCAATGCAGCAATTGCCTCATGTACACAGACAACCCTCTCCTCCTACCACCCAACACTACAACCTGTGAGAGATGCACTTATATAACCAAAATACAACCTGTGAGAGATGCACTTATATAACCAAACTGGAAGCAAAGCTCTCTTCACCCAAGACTGGACTAGACAGTCAAGAGGAGAAGGTAAACACCTGAACCACACCACACTCATCACATAGTCCCTCAAAACCTACACCACCAAAACACACACATAGAAACACAAAACACACACCTATATTCGTGGAGGCTCTCAAAAAAATCTACCCAAGCAACAGGGACCTCCAAAGCAGAAACACAAGCAACCTCCACCCCCCAATACAACCCAAATGACACATAGCCCACAAACTCAGTGTGCCACTCAACCACAGCCCATAAGGCATAAAAACGTACCTAATGCTCTAGTCATAGGTGACTCTATAGTCAGGCACACTGATGTTCCACTCACCAGGCTAAACAAGGAGACAGTCACTGTCAGGTGCCAGAATCCGCCACATAACGCATGCACTCAGGTCACTCCAAGTACAAATATGACTCTGTCATTGTCCATGTTGATGTGAATGACCTGAGACATACCTCCCTGGACTACATGAAAAGAGACATGGAGGAGCTTTCTGATCTTGTAGCCCAGGTAGGTATGACCCCAGCCCTGAGTAGCATCCTGCCATCACCCAGAATGATACCACAGTACAAGGACAAAATGATTGACTACAACAATTGGCTAAGCTTCTGGTGTCATTCTAAGGGGATCCAGTATCTGTCTGCCTGGGATGACATGATCGGCAAACCACGATGCTTTGCCAGTGATGGCCTGCACAAGTCGCCCTTGGGATTCCGGATACAGGCTAAGGGTCTTGCCACCCCTATAGTGCCTTTTTTAGGCAAGATTCAAATGACAAATTCACCACTGTAACAAGTACAAGCAAGCAAAATCTGAGGGTAATGCTACTCAATGCTAGAAGTCTAAACCTCAAAATGCACTAATTCGAGGCACTCCTTAAAATGGAGAACATCGACATCTGTGCAGTGACAGAGACCTGGTTCAAGGCTCCAGAGAGCACCCCTGCATTACCAGGCTATAATTCATACCACACCTTTCGGCCACCTAACTTGGACCGAAGCACTAAAGGCAGAGGCGTGTCCATATTCAATAAGGATATCCACACCTCCAGGCAAGTTGCTCAGCACAATGCATCTGAGGTTATCCAAGTGCAACTAACTCTGGGCAAGACCACAATGCAAATTGTAGCTTGCTACAGATCCCCACCATGCCCCAGGATTCCCACTCCTCATTTCTTGATACACTGGAAAATATTAGGGTACAACCTAACGCCCTAATAATGGGCAATTTCAACTACCCCACCATTAACTGGGAAAACTACTCATGTACCAGCTCTTGTGCTCAACGTTTTCTGGAATTCATAAATTCCAATGCCTTGGATCAACTTATCCACACCCCCACCAAGGGCAGCAATATCGTAGACCTGGTCATTACCAACATGGGCAACCGGTGTTCCACACCAGAGGTCAATTCCTCGTTGGTCAGATCCGACGACAAGCAAATCACCCTAGACATCCACATCCCAGCCCCACCCCCCATTAGGGAAACTACCGTAAAAAATTTCTCCAAAGCCAACTTCACGCTTCTTAAGACAGAAGTGGCAAACTTCACAACACCCATGCTGATGGACAACAGAGATAAGACTGCTGAATCCTATACAATTGCACTTTATAAGCACTTACACGAGTGCATGGATCATGCAATCCCTAAAAGAACCAAGATGCTATCCTCCAAAAAAAGGAAGCCAATCTGGTTGTCCCCTGCTATAAACAAACTCTACAACAGAAGAAAGAAACTGTTGCAAAAAAGAGTAAAATCCCATGATTGGAGGACCTCCGTGGTCAGCCTCAGTAAGAAGCTGAGATCCCTCATAAAATCCTCCAAAGCTAGTTACGAAAACAAAATCGCCACTGATTCTAAAGACAACCACAAAGCATTCTATAGCTATGTCAAGAATATCAATGGCAACATTCAGATCTGCTCTGAGTTACAGCACAATGGCACTAAATATACAGAACCAACTGATATTGCCAACATCCTGGCAGACAGGTTCAGTGCTAACTTTACCCCTCTCTCATCCCCTAAAGGGCCCATCTCTATATCGGAAGAATGCAAAGTACTTGTAATCACGGCTGCACAGGTAAAAAACACACTCTCCAAAGCCAAGAACACAGCATCCATGGGACCTGACAACATCCCAGGTTGCGTTCTACATGAACTACAAAACGAACTGGCACCTTACCTAAGTACCATGTTCAGTCATAGCCTCACCTCAGGCTTTGTGCCAAATGAATGGGGCACAGCAATGGTTATCCCACTCCACAAATGGGGAGCCACCATGGACCCTAGGAACTGCCGCCCCATTAGCCTGATCTGCAAGGCTACGGAGTGTATCATAATGGAACTTATAAACAATGACATTGGTAATCTCCAAACTCTGGACCCTACCCAGTTCGGGTTTGTAAAAGGCAGATCATGTCTCCTAAACCTGATAGACGTCTTTGAAGTGGTCACCAAAGCTATAGATGAGGGTAAGGTGGTACACACAGCCTATCTAGATCTCGCCAAGGCTTTCAACACCATCCCCCACTCTGGAATTATAGACAAACTCACTAAACTATGTCACAAGATGGGTTGCCAACTGGCTCACTGACCGAATCCACACTGTGAAAGTAGCAGACTCTGAATCCAACTTCAGACCAGTGACAAGTGGAGTACCACATGGTTCAGTCCTAGGTCCTCTCCTGTTTGGTATCTACTTTTCTGAAGTACAGGCTAACACAGAAGGTCTTTGGCTAACAAAGTTCGCAGATGACTGCAAACTAGGAGCCATAATCAAATCTCCTAACGATGTGGACATCCTACAAAAGGGCCTCACTGAGACAGATATCTGGTGTCAAAGCCATGGCCTCAAGCTCAGTGCCAAAAAGTGCATTGTCATCCCTTTTGGTAAAAACTCTGTACCCATGAACTACCACATAGGCGGTAGTCTACTTAACACCAAAAGTGTGATAAGAGACCTTGGGATACAGGTGGACAGTAGTCTCTCAATTGATAATCACATCGCCACAGTAGTCAGGAAATCCTTCGACGTGGCATCACAAAAGGTTTCTCATCCAGGAAAAAAGAGGTCATTGTTCCCCTCTACTCATCACTCATTAGATCCATTATAGAGTACAACGCCCCTTTTGGTATGTACCTCACAAGACATCTACAACAACTGGAAAGGCCACAGAAATACCTCACAAAGAGGATTACCGGCCTCAAACAGATGCCCTATGCAGACAGTCTCAAAAAACTCCAGCTTTACTCTGTTGCATATCGCTTACTCAGAGGCGATCTCTGCCTAACATACAAAGCTAAGTCAAACCCAGAGCTGTTGGACATGCTCCACGTAAAGAAATCCAAATCCCTCCGAGCTACACGCTCTAGGAACCTAAACCTTGTCACCATAATTAACAGGACATGTTGGGGGGATAGATTCCTATCTCAGAGACTTCCCATACTCTGGAACAAACTACCTATCTATATCAAACAAAGCTCCTCATTAGCACTCTTCAAGAAAAATCTTGATGATTGGATGGAAGATAGGAAATTCACCCCGAGGATCACTTCTGTGGCTCTGCTACACAGAGGCACAGGAAAATAATTTTCTTGGGTGGCAAAATCCAGGGTACCATTTGGCTAGGCTTATATAGGCCCTAGGGCCAACAGCCTAGTACCTACCTTTGAACCTATGAACCTATAAATGATTGAAAAAAAAAAAAAGAAGAATGTGATGTTTTGAGTCAGTAAGGCTTGCAAAGCAAATGGAGACTGACAGAACCAAATAGAGTAAGATATCTGTTTAACCATGCCGTGTCTAGAATGGGTCTATATAATTTAATTGAAATACATATTCATCAAATACATATTCATCGAACACTTCTTCTTTCGACTTTTCCCAGTTAGGGGTCGCCACAGTGGATCACCTGTCCGCTCATGATTGGCAGTGGAGTTTTATGGTGTTGAGTTGCCAGTCTGGTGCCCAACCTTCCTCAGAAGACACACACATGCACACACTCACACCTAGAGCCAATTTAGAGTGTCCAGTATACCTACAGCATGTCTTTGGGATGTGGGAGGAAACCGGAGCACCCGGACGAAACCCACGCGACCACAGGGAGGACATGCAGACTCTGCACAGAAGGCACCCCAGCCGAGGATTGAACCGGAGAACCTCTTGCAGTGAGGCGTTCATCGACCACTGTTGTTGTCTTTCGGCTTTTCCCACTTAGGGGTCACCACAGCGAAACTCCGGTCCGCTAATGATTGGCAGTAGATTTTGACGAATGCCGAGGTGCCAGCTCAACATTCAACCTTCAACAAAGGCACGCCCATTTACACATGTCTTTCGAACGCCCACCCAACCACGGGAAGGACATGCAGACTCCACACAGAAGGCACTCCCCGCACTCCAGCTGAGAATCGAATGGGAGAACCTCTTGCTGTGAGGCAACAACACTACTGCTACACCACTTGAAAATCATTTCAGTGAACATCAGACTTTTTCCCAGGGTTAGGGAGCACTTGTCCATCACCACAACTTTGACCTTTTTCCCGCTGTAGTGCAATGTCAGAGTTGGTATATCTAGTTATGGGGGGTGTGGGGGGGTGAAACCTCCCTCCCCCCACTTGGGTTGGTTTGATTTAGTGCGGTGTGTGTGTTCCAAATTGTTAGTGGGTGAATGGTTCTTAACCCTTGGAAAAAGTCTGAGATTCACTGAAATGATTTTCACTGTTTAGTGTTCGATGAACACATATTTCGACAAATATGTATTTCGATTAAGTGATACAGACCCATCAGAAATAATAATTTTACAACATACTGGTAGGTGTATGTAAGAATGAAGGTGTCAAAGCCATAGTTTCAGAGACTTCTTGGCACAAACAAAGAAGACACAAGAGCAGACTTATGTCTGAAGAGAGGCCATTTCGGAGATTGAGGTTCAGAGTAACACTAAGGCAAAAGCTAGCTCTACTTCTTTAAGTTATGTCCACAATACCATATAAATATGTGTCCTACAGATACAAAAACATATAAAACATTGTTTATATAAATGCAGCTAAAACATAAATCTGTTGAAGAGGACTGCATAGCAGGCATTCCTTATGACAAAGCCATTATGACGGTCTGGGCAATGATGTCCTCCAAGGAGGGGAGAGTACTGGCAACAGGCACAAAATAAATCTCATTCCATCCAGAAAACAGATATTATTAACAGAAAAGCAGCTCCACGGGTTGGTGGGGGTGTACTGTGCAAAGAACAGAAGCTTTATGAAGAGGTTTAGGCATTCACAGACCCTAGGCAAAGCAGAATTCAAAATCAGTGTTTTAAGGAGACATTGGACTGATTTGCTCATTTGGGATTCTACATTCAGACAAAGGTAATTTTGTACTGAAGTTGTATTTAATGAGTCTGGCTATTATTGTGGCTAATGCTTGGTTAAATGTTAGATGTTTTGAAGACCCTGTCTGTTCGCATGTCTGATAGCATTTCTTCAAACTTAAAATTCTCAAATAGTCTCTGAGCTTCTGGCATATATTCTGCATTGTTTTCATATTTTATTTTATTCCTCATTTAAAAACTAAAATATTTTGCACTTAACCAAATATTCCAAATATTTTGGAGTCAAAAGCTTCTGTAAAGTCGGTCTGGTTTCTCTGAATTATTTATGTATTTATTTATGTTCAGCTGGCTTAGGTAGTGCTCTCAAACCTCACATCAGTCCGTAAAGTTTAGCAGCCATTGCATTTAGGAACACTGACACACTTTTCATACAAACTGCCATTACCTGTGTGACACAAATTATAAAACCAACATGTGTCTGTTGTTATAAGAAAGTCCTTCTATATTGCACAGCTTATAAACAAAGGGATTGTGTTTAGATCTAGGGGTGTCATTACCTCCTTTTACTCAGCCCTCATTAAGCCAGTCATTGAATGTAATGCTTCCTTTGGTATGCAGCTGTTCAGACACATGCAACATCTGGAATACCCACAGAAATACCTTAATACAAGGCTCCAAGGCCTAAATAACATGCCCTACATGGACCAACTCAAAGCTCTGTCACTATACTCAGTAACCTACTGCTAGGAGGTGGCCTGTGACTGGCATACAAGGCATCCTCCGATCTATTACTGATGGATTTACTGCACATCAGCAAGTCAAATGACATCAGAAATACTGAGTCTAGGATCTAAACCTCCTTTGCAACATCAACAGAATGGTCTGGAAATACAGATATATTTCATAGAGGATACTGCTGCTAAGGACCAGACTCCCCACTCACATGAAACAAAGTTTATCCTTGTCCATTTACAAGTGTAACTTAGTTCTCTAGATGGGAAACAGAAAATTTACCCCAGGGATGCCCTCTGTAGGCTGTAGGCAGCCTCCAAATGCTTTATCCCATGCATAGGTACCCTCAAATTATCTATGGTATGATCCCAGTTATTCTTATTAGGGGAAATATATAAATGTTAAGTTGTCCATCTCGCCTTTGTTCTTGCTGGTTGGGATTGGAGCCGATCCTCGGCTCCGACTCGGCCATCTTCAGTAGCTCGAGAGCTGTTTACTGGCTCGAGGCTACCCCTTATCCCATGATGCCTAGCGATAGCTACCCAGATCTCGTTTGCCGCTTCAGCTGCGAGGTGTCGTTTTTCTGGCTCAGACTCGTATAGAATTTTTTGTGTAATTTTTCACTAGAATTTAACTCTTCTACTACTTTATCTTTAGCGATAGTTTTGTTTCTGTTAGATAATTGTTTATTTTACAGTATCCCTCTGTTTTTTGTAGAACTTGTTTAACTTAGAGAGTTCTCCCCCACCCCTCTCCCCCTTCTAGGTTAGCCGTTTAAGTTAGAGGCTTTCCTACTGTTTTTTTCTTATAGGCTAGCCATTTAAATTAGAGGCTTTCCTATTATCTTCCAAAAAAATAAAAAAAGTAACCTTTATCTATAGCCTTTCTAGTTGGTCTGTTTTTTGTTCTTGTAGAATAGATATTGCTCCTGTTTATTGTTGTCATATTGGTTGGTTTTCCTTTTACTATCAAGTATGTCAAAGGAATCTAAGGTTTCTGGTTTTAAGAAGTGTGACATGCTGTCAGAAGATGTCTCTGACAGATGGGCACACTTCTTGCATCTATTGTTTAGGTGCTGTGCATCTGCAGGACTCTTGTTCTATTTGCCACGCCTTTAGTCCAAGAGTACTGCAGGAGCATAAGAACAAATGGATTCTCAGGGGTCTTTTAAAACCCCAGGATTCACTGACCAAGAGCTCGCAGCCAGTGAAATCCCCTAAATCCACTAAGCCATTGGCTCCAAGTTCGGAGCCATCTTCGGTTCAGGATTTACCTTCTACGTCAGTTCCAGCTGGAACCGACAAGACAATCTCCCCGTCGGCTCCATCTGAGGCTTCGGAGCCATCGTGGAACCACAAGAGGCTGAGGTCCCCTTCCCTTTGATGGTTCCTTTCTTTTTGGACCACAGGTGAAAGACACTTTGACTAGGTGTGAGCAAGAAGGCAAGACTCTCTCTGCCATGGGAGTCCGTTTTTCCACTCCCTCTAGACCTTACCTCAAGGATCAGAAGAGTGGGAAGATGTGGTTCCGTAAATATCTCAGGGAGCCTTGCCTGACACACACAGCGATTTTTCCTCCAGAGGCAGAGGGGGAAACAATAATAATAGACGCCGCCCTCGTGGCAGAGGGAGTCCGCAGAACCAGGGCAACAGAGAATCTTTCTCTGATAAGTCCTTCCAGCATCCCTGAAGGGTTGCCCGGCTGCTTACCTCTGGAGGCAGTCGGGGGAGGACTTTCACTGTACCCAAAAGCCTGGCAAACTTTAACACAAGACAAATGGGTATGGTCCATTATATCCGGAGGTTACAAAATTCCCTTCTATCAACCCCCCTTACAGTCAAGAAAGACCCTTCCAGATGTTCCACCCAATCTGAAGGTGCAAGCAGTAATAGAAGTTTCAAAACTGCTAGAAAAAATAATTATCCAGGAAGTCCCAGCAGACCAGCATGAATCCGGAACTTACTCAAGGTTCTTTTTAGTACCAAAAAAGACAGGGGACTGGAGACCGATTCTGGATCTCAGCAGACTAAACAGGTCTGTACAAAGAACAAAGTTTAGGATGGTCACGCTACAGTCCATTCTACCCTTTCTGGGTCAGGACAACTGGATGTGCTCAATAGATCTTCAGGATGCGTACTACCATATCAAGATGGACAGGCGCTTCAGGAGATATCTTCACTTCCGGCTGGGGGCCAGTCATTATCAGTTCAGAGCTCTGCCCTTTGGTCTCACCACAGCCCCCAGGGTGTTCACCAAATGTATGGCAGTGGTCACGGCTCACCTGAGACGTCAAGGATTCCAGGTGTTTCCGTATCTAGATGACTGGCTCCTCACTGCTACCACCACACATCAACTCCTGCAAGCGCGGGACTACACGATCACAATCTGCTCCCAGCTAGGCATTACAATAAATTTTGAAAAATCTGCCTTGTTGCCCTGTCAATCTATCACTTACATAGGAGCAGACTTAGACACAAGGGATATGTTTGCAAGGCTACCACCAGAAAGGGTGTCTGCCATTAGTCAGCAAGTACAGGTTCTGATGCAGAGCAAAAGGATCCAAGTCAGGTACGTCCTACAAACTCTGGGTTCCATGGCAGCAGCCATTCTTCTAATTCCACTAGCACGCTTTCATATGAGAATTCTTCAGTGGCTTCTGTTTACGCAGTGGTCTTTCCAAGAGCTACGCATGACTCACATGATCATGATCACGGATGCATGCAAAAGACATCTTTCTTGGTGGATGGTCTCCCCACTAGCTACTCAGGGCAGACCTTTCATACAACCCCCTCCGGTAGTCACAGTGACGACAGAATCCTTCCTGATAGGGTGGGGGGGACATTATCTGGGCAGGACAGTCCAAGGCACTTGGCAACCTCACGAGTACCATCTGCACATAAATGTCCTAGAAATGAGAGCTGTGCTCCTAGCATTGCAAGCTCTTCAAGACTCTCTTCCTTTCGGGACCATTGCAATTCAAACAGACATGTCAGTGGTGTGGTACATCAACAAGCAGGGCGGAACCAGATCCTACCCCCTGTGTCGAGAAGCACTCAGACTTTGGCAGTGGGTGATTTCTTCCCAACGTTTTCTGATTGCGACGCACATCCCTGGGAGATCCAACATCATAGTGGTCAGGCTCAGCAGAGCTATCCTCATGCCTCACGAGTGGTCACAGAATCAGGAAGTTGTGAATCTTATTTTCCCCGAATGGGGACAGCCTTGCTGCGATCTCTTCACCACCCCCTTCAACAGCAAATACAGCAACTACGTCTCCCTTCTTCTGCTTCCGGGCCACATACCCAGTGATGCTGTAGTCCACGATTGGCCCCAGGGACTTCTTTATGCCTTTCCTCCTTTCTCCCTGATACCCAAACTTATACAGAAAGCAAGATTGTTGGGTTGCAAAATGATCCTCATTGCCCCCTACTGGCCTCGACAGATATGGTTCCCGTTCTTGCACCATTACCTTCTTGATCAGCCCTGGACTCTGGACCCAATTCCAGACCTCCTGGTTCATCAATCAGACAAGTTGCATCAGTCCCTCAAAACTCTCCAGCTCACAGCTTGGTTGCTCCACTTCCAACCTTAGCCAGGCTTCCCAGCATTTCCCCAGCAGTCCATGAGATTATCGTCTCTCCTCACAAGTCTACAACGAGGAATACTTATGCTAGCAAATGGAAACGTTTTTCCTGTTGGTCAAAGGCTAGGAATGTGGATCCCTTTTCAGCCCCAGTCCACAAAATTCTGGAATTCCTAGCACAACTATTTCACTCCAGGTCTGCTTCTGCTATGATCAGGGTACAATTGGCAGCCATTTCTAACTTTCATGTTGGTTTTTCGAATTCTAACATTATGTCTCATAAGCTCTGTAAAGCTTTTTTGAGAGGGACAACTCTTCTTAGGCCTCCAGTGAGAGATCCCCCTCCTCCTTGGGACCTTAATTTAGTCCTAACTTTCTTAATTCTGCCCCCTTTTGAACCAGCAGCATCCTGCTCTATCAAGTTTCTGTCTTGGAAGACACTCTTTCTGGTAGCTATTACCTCAGCCAGATGCATCTCTGAACTTCAGGCGCTATGTGTTCGTCCTCCCTACTTGGTTTTTCATAAGGACAGGGTTGCTCTGAGGACTAATCCTTCATTTCTCCCAAAAGTCTGCTCAGAAAATAATTTAAACCAATCTATAGATCTTCCTGTGTTTTTCCCTTATCATACCAACAAGGCAGAGTATAAACTACACCAATTGGATGTTCATAGACAATTGCGTTTTTACCTGCACAGAACTAAGGAAATGAGGAAATCGGACCAACTATTCCTTTCTTATGCCTTGGGCAAACAAGGTCTCCCAGTTTCCAAGGTAACCTTATCTAGATGGTTGTCGCACACTATTACCTTCATTTATCAGTTAAGGAACAAAGAGTTACCTATTAAACCGTAAGGTCATTCTACTAGGGCCTTGGCCATCTCTGTAGCCTTGCAGTCTAGGTTGCCCATGGATTCTATTTATGCAGCTGCCACATGGGCAAACCCTCATACCTTTATTTCTCATTACAAGTTGGATATGGTCTCCAGGAGCAGAGCTGACTTTGATTCCACTGTTCTGAAGAGTCTGTTCCACTGAGCCACCCAGGATATTAGGTGCTAGGGACACTGTCCCAACCAGCAAGAATGAAGGCGAGATAGACAACTTAACATAAAGAAGTTATGTACCTACCATAACGTTCCATGTTAGTTGTCTTCATCTCGCCTTCCTTCTTGCGTCCCACCCTCCGTCCCCCTGTCTTAGTGGACCAAGAGGAGTTTCTATTTCACTGGCTGTCTGTTTTCTTGTTTTTCTCTTTTGTCTTAGAGAATATGGCAGGTATAGTCAACTAATTATTTGACTGGTTTATTGTCGTGTTATGTCTGGAGTTAGCTATTTCAAACGGGATCTGGGTAGCTATCGCTAGGCATCATGGGATAAGGGATAGCCTCGAGCCAGTAAACAGCTCTCGAGCTATTGAAGATTGCTGAGTCAGAGCCAAGGATCGGCTCCAATCCCAACAAGCAAGAAGGAAGGCGAGATGAAGACAACTAACATGGAACGTTATGGTGAAAGTGCTCATCATGTAGGAATAAAACTAGCTTTCTTTTCAATGGGAAAAACTACCTTCAATTTGTGGTCTTTTGGATTTACTGAACTGAGCTTTGGCGCTGCTAGTGTGCCCAAATTAATAAGCATTTTAAAATTTGAGAAATACTTACGTCATGAAATCTGGAAAGCATAAAATGCCAAATCGCAAATAACAGATAAAAAAATATACAAAATACTGCATACTACTATAACTGAATCACAAAATACTAAGCACTTCTCTCCTACTAAAAAAACCTAAATCAATAAACCCCAGCTGCAAAATCAAGATCAAGCATTACCTTAATAGTGGTATTGTTAGGGAAAGTGATTTTAGTAATGTAATATGCAGGGCTGGGGTTAGGGGCAGAGATATGGTTAGGTTTAGTACACATAAGTAAGGTTGTGTGTAGGGGGTGACTTGTTATAAGAATAGCATGTTTGCAGGATGGGTTATACAGAACTATATGGTGGAGATAACCCCCCAAAGTGCGGTTTCTTTTTTTTTTTTTTTTTGCTAAAAGACAGAAGAGTTGTAGTTTTTGTTATGTTTCCTATGGATTTATATAATAAACATGTAAGTCCTGCCTCCAATTTCTTTTACAGAATTATACTTTTGACATGTTGGGCAGTTTGACTAAGGATGTGTGAAATATACCACTCCTCACAATGCCTCTGCTGCTAACTGCTTAGCCTCTTTAGGCTAATATTTCCCTATAAGGTTGCCATTGTGTGGTGTGTTTCTGTTGGTATGCCTGGTGTGTTTCTGTTGGCATGTTTATTAATAAGACTTTTGCTTCTGCTGCTCTTCCCAGCATGTTTCTTTGTACACTACAAAACTGCTGAAAGCATTTGTGGAATCTGAGATGGAGTCTGACCAGAAGCTAGTATACGTATGACAACAGTTGTTAGACTGGTAAAAGTCCAAGCTACCCCCCAAACAAATATGTGACCACAGTAAAACACTTATTGAGAAGGATGACCTGGAATCCTATTTGATGGTAATTGACCTGGAATCCTATTTGATGGTAATTGAACAGTAGACTGCCCAGGAAAACAGTGACAAATTGGAACAAGCAAAAATAATTTCTTCCCAGCTGTCAACAGAGAATTATAGGCATATTCAGAAATGGAGGGTAACGATTACACAGAGCTAGATAAGCTTAAGGAAGAAATACTAGCTAGGGGTGGGATGACTTCTGAAGAGTAACTCTTAAAAATGTTGTAACTGTACCTTTAATGTTGTTAAACCAGCAAGAACTTAGACATGATTTGACACATATTTAAAAGTTTGTTTGGAGCCTGATAGTAACAGTAAAACAAAACATAAAGTATAGTAATAGACTGTCTTAAAAGAGCTTTGTCTAGTACTGTAAGAAAACAGATGTTGCAAAGTGATTTAAAGAACTCTTACAAGCTAGTAACTTTAGTAAAATCTTATTTGTGAATGATACATTGTTTAAAGAGTAATTATCTGCTTCTCCATGTAAAGTCGCAGTTGTAATAAGAAATGTTACATCAGCAAAATAAAAAGTAGCAAGTAATGAGCTAACTTGTTTCAAACGTAGGGGTGGGGTCACAAAGTTAACTTCTGTTCTGCTAGTACTGGACAAGATACTAGTAGAAATGTGAAATTAGATATGCAGTATACAAATTAAATTGTGATAAAACTGCAGCTAAAATATTTCAGAAACTGTTTTATCATTATCTCATTCTACTATATAGTGCATTTTATATACTTCCGGTGAATACCCACAGCTTCTTTATAGAATCCAGACTTTTTTGGGCTTCTTTAACTAAGTGATTTACTAGCTAAGGATAAACAGTATTAGAAAGACCAATAAATAATTATCAAAATGGCTCTAAGATTCTTAATCTAAGATGTTCTGCAGGAGAAAAAAAATGAATCACTGTTTGCAACGTATTATTCACATTTTAATATTTATGTTTACCTTTCCATAACTAAGACATGTACATGCTATTGTGGGTATGATATGAAATGCCATGGTTGAAGACAGGAAATCTCATTGCCAATGTCCATTTATATCACCCTGTACTGGAGATGCTGCTAGTTATTTCTCAATAATTATAAAAATAGGTAATATTTCCATATGTACTTAGCCGCGGTGGTGCAACCTTAGCGTTGTCGCCTCTGAGCAAGAAGTTCTCCTGTTCAATTCTCGGCTGGAGCACCTTCTGTGTGGAGTCTGCATGTCCTCCCCACGGTCAAGTGACATCTAAAGACACGCAGGTAGGTGCGTACATGAATAGGTGTGCCTTCTCTGAAGGTTGGGCGTCCGGCTGGCAACTCGGCACCGTAAAAATCCATTGCCAATCATTAGCGGTCTGGAGTCCCGCTGTGGTGACCCCTAACCGGGAAAAGCCTAAAGAAAGACTTAATAGTTCAAAAAATGTTATTTACAAACTACTGAATGGCATCAGGTCAAACATTACGTGTTGCTGAAGAAAACTGTCATTGATATTTGCACTGTAGATTGTACATATTGAGAGATATTCAGTGTTATTTATGTTGCTAATTATATATTTAAGAATATGTTTTCTTTTTTTTTTTTTTAAATATCTCAATAAGCATATACTAAAGAGAGGAATTTCTTGCTAGTGATGTGAGAAGACAGAGGTTAGAGAGTCCTGTTGCCATTCACTTTATGTCTAAACATCAAGGGTCAGATAAGAGTTTATTCTTTCGTATCATAGCACAACCGACTAATAGTTATGGGAACTTTAAAAAAACAATTAAACAGACTAGAGAGTAGAATGATCATTAATTTCCATACTTTATGTCCTCATGGAATGAATTTGGAAAATAATTTGAATAGTTAGATAAAATGAGTAAAATGTAATAATTTATTATATTGGAAAATGTATGTATTAGGATATAAATTATTTATATATATATAAATATTTACGTAATAAAGGAAATTTGAAAACATTGCAATATAATAACACAAGATTTTATTATAGTTAAATAGCAGTGGATGTAGTCAGATGTAATATGAATACACAGATAGTCATGGGTTAATTTATTTTTTGGTTATGGAGAGAAATATATATACATAATGGGGAAGGACGAGTTAATATTGTGTTTATGATGATAACATGTTGAAAACATGTGTCTTGTATTCATATTTCTTTTAATACTGTCATTAAAAAAATGAAGTAAAGGAAATATTTAGAAAAACAGATGCATTTAAAAATAGATGTATCTAAAAGGTTTTAAAAATGCAGTTTTATTTATGTATGTACATTTATTTTGAACATCCACTTCTTATTGAATGTAGAAATGATAGCGCAATATGTATTTAAAAATGTAAAACTTAAATAGTATCACACTTCTAGTCTGATGTTTACTGAAGCACATTTCACTTTAAATTCTGGCTCAGTAGCATAATGATTACTTAATTATTAAATTGTTTAAGAAATGAATTGATTAATTGAAAATGAGACATGTATACATAGGGACACATTTGTAATGTTACAATGTTCCAGCAGAAGGCAAGAAACTGAGGTACCAAAATGTATTAATAAAAGAAGCTTTTGTGTCCTACCAGTGGTGTTCCAGTTTGTGTTCCTGCTTGCTAGTGTGTATTGGAGATTATCATTGTTTTTTTATGTATGTAGAAATATACCCATTCAGTGTAAGAAAGTGTGTGTGTGTGTGTGTGTGTGTGTGTGTGTGTGTGTGTGTGTGTGTGTGTGTGTGTGTGTGTTGGGGGGGCAATGAGACTCACATAGAGGGTCAGAATCAAAACCAGTCCAGGAGTGGAGTTAGCATAGAAACTACAAAGCGGGCTAGAATGTGGTTGCAGTTAGATGATAAAAAGGATCCAGTATCTCATTTGGATTTCTCCAACAGGAAACCTGCCCCAATAATATAGCAGTATTATCCCAAATACTGCAAGAGATGTGTAAGCACAGAAACTAAAGGTAAACTGACAGAAATCTCCTAGGTAAAAATCAGTACAAGCTGGAAGTCTGAACAAAGGCTTACAAAAGAGTGTTAGTACAGAAATAAAGGGGACAGAAGTAAAAGCAGCAGGGCACTTAAGTTAGGACCGTCTAATAAAAGAAATAGTAGGAAACACTAAAAGTGATATAGGTAACAGAATGCAGAGCTTTAAACCTGCATCTGTCCAAGGTAAACAGAAAGAGAAAGAATGTGGGGACACTCAAAGGTTTGCTCAGATGGTAAAGTTAAAAAACAAGGATATTTTTGTACAGAACCAGACTTTTATATGGAGAAGACATAGCATAAGCTACAATACCCAGGTTTTTATGAGAGAAAACTGTACTCTCCACCTCATAACAGGCTATTAAAGCAAGCAATCCTGAGTTAGTAGAATTACAGGTAAGGCTCATTACAAATGGAAGGAGGATACTTTAAACAGGATAAGACAGAATAAAGCAAAGCTATGTGGATAATGAACAGGGTGCTCCCACTACAGCTTACCCCTGTTTCAGGTTAAAATATTACCTATATTACCTGTTATATGCAGCAAGTAAAGATGTGCACAATATTCTACATTGACTGCTAGTCACAAAACCATACAGGGACACTACTGAAGCTTGCCTGTAGTCACATGTTAGTGTGACACTAGGGGATGGACAAAACAAAAGTAAAAGTACTAGCCAGATTTTATTGGCCCATCATAAAGAGAGAGAGAGAGAGCTAGAACCACAGATAGATAGAACATCTCTGTACTTTTTTTCCAGAATACCAAAAATACATACCAACACCTATTACAGAGGTGTCATTTAAATATTGTTATGTACATTGTAGGGTCACTAGTAAACTTTATCAGTGAGCATCAGTATATACTTGTAATAATGGACTAAGTTACAAACTTTACAAAAGTGGTACCATTATACAAAAGCCAGTGTGAGAAGTGATATTGTTATTATCCAATGGGTATATCCATAAAGAGATACTAACTGACCAAGGCACTCCCTTTATGTCAAGGTTTATTGCATCAGCAATGCCAGTACTATAAAATCAAACAGCTGAGGGTGTCATTCTACCATATACAGATTAATGGTTTAGTAGAAAAGTTCAATAAAATGCAGAAATCTACACAAAGGAAAGATACTGACATAGATGGTAAAATGGGGACTAGTTATTACCATACTTACTGTTTGTATAGGTACATAGGTGATTACTAGGCTAACAACCACAGGGTGCCTTTTTAAGCCTAGCCATACTTCCTAAATGTATCTGACAAGATTTACTACTTTAGTGTTATTTTAAGGATATATATAGGCTTGGGCATGGTGGATCAAGCATTTACAGGCTCTGTCTACTAGAAACATAGGTGCCACACCTGGGGCAAATGTTTATTCCTCATCCACTGGTCCAAGGTATTTTTGAATTAGGTTAGGGAAGAACTCTGCTTCACATGGATGGGATGTTTGTTCCAGAGAAGGGGTAGTCAGTGAGACACATACATGTCCCTCCAGCATTTTCTATTTATTTTGCAGATGAGGATTAGGGCCTAGACTAGGTAATTCTGATGCTGTTTGTTTTGCAGATGTGCAACAGGTTCATTGGAGTGGGATCTGAGGATGATTTGTAGGCAAGGCATAGACTGCCTCTCAGCAGTCTGTTAGACACTTAGTACAGGGATGGCCCTTTGAGGTGGAATGTGTAGGACATATTGTTTACTCCTTGTATTTTTTTGTGGGAAACCTCTGTGGACACTCCATTTATCGTATATGCTTGGTCAGGTGCATCCTGAAGGGGGTGCATGTACTCAATGCTTGGTCTGATGATGGCCTAGAACAGTGGAACAATGACATACCCTTGCTTATAGGTTGCACAGTATAGAATAATTTTCTTACTACCACAGACACGATGGTCAAAGGCCAGGTTATTGTCACCATGCTTTTCCAAATCCCTGACAACTGGGTCTGCTGTTAGGGGGTGTATCATCAGCGTGACAGTTTCCAGGGGTAACAAAGGATACTATAATGCACTTCTTGGCATTGAGTATTATAACATTGTTCTGGCCCCAGTTATTAGTCTAAGTCAGGCTTTTCAGAAAGTATTTGTGTCTTAGTCTCTTGGTCAGCCAGAGTTCCTTGACACTGGTCTTGACTTCAGAGAAGTTGGTGCCAAAAAAGAAGCAGCTACAGCACAGAGCCTTAAGAGACTTCACTAGTGACTCACCTCTTTGTGGAGAGTTTAAGAAGATGATTTATTTATGGCTGAACTTAATTTTACTCTTAGAGTAATGGTAAGAATATCATGATATCTATTAATAACAGAGAGTATAACCATGGGTGGGGAGCAAAATGATCTTAGATTTGCCAGTATGATGTTTAAGATATTGCCAGACTTAATTAAACAAATCACTTTATATATATATATATATATATATATATTCATAGATCCCAAAGCTATTTTAATTCTGATGGTTTAATTTCAACAAGACTTCTGAATTTCTAAAACCATGATGGGTATTAGAAATTCAGAAGTCAAAGTATGATTAAAGTTCATGAAATTAGTATTGTTTCAATCTTTGATGTTAGGCAAAAGTGCTCTTCGCAATGCCTACAATGTACCCAGAACTGAATCCTTTTGCAATTCATACAGTTATATGTATCGGTAACATATCTAAATACAATTTTAAATTCTTTTTATGAGACCCATTTCTCCTACTGCTATTGGAACTGTCTGGGTATCCTTCCTCCACACTGTGCTCACTTCTGCCTGCAACTGTTGGTATTTTATGACTTTGTGTCTCTGTAAGTAAGACACTAATCACTGGATGTAGCAATTTCTATGATCAATGCTACTTTTGTCTTCTTTACATGGACTACTTTATCTGGTTTTCTGGCATCTATTTTTGAACTGTTAGTAATGAGTGATCCCATGTGATGTAAACTTCATCATTTTCTATAATGATTTGTGGCTCATGTTTCCAATGCTTCTCAGCTACTTCAATATTATAATGTTTGCACAATCCTCAATGCCACATTATTGTGCCTTTCAGTATACAGTCCTTCTACCATTAGAGTATTAGACTCAGCAACAAGATGTGTGACTGTTTCCAATTCTGTTTTATAAAACTTACATTTGTATGTTTCTCGGACATGTGCAATGGACTTTGTAAACCAAAGTGTACATAGTTCATTATCCTGGGCCTCCAATTTTAACCTTTCATCTTATGATTTAAATTCACCTCTCCTTAACCATTCCTGCAGATCTTGATCGATTGACACTTGCAACTATATTTATGCATCTTCCACATTTCTTGCCTTCTCATCTGATCCTTCACCTTATATGTTTTCTTTTGTTTTTGGCACATTTAGTTGCTGCCTGATTTTTATCTACTTCTGGTTTGATTTCCATTCTCAGTTGATGCCGATATGCTTTTGTTAAACTAAGCAGAGAAGTCATCTTATACTTACTCTCCTCGTATTTTAAAACTTTCACTATGTTTGCATCTTGTGAGGTCAGTAGATATGTACTGTATGTAGTCCTACAATTACAGCTTTATACATGTAATCAATTTCGAGGAGGCCCATACCTCTTTCAGTACAGGGAATATATAATCTTGGTATGCACTGATTTTTATAAATCATCTGATAAACATAAATCATGTTTCTTGTTTTCCTGTCCATCTGATCCAATACCTTTTGGGGCCAGTCACCCCAGAAATGTAAGTTATAACAGGAAGAGCCAATTGGTTTATAGCTTGGACTTTGCTCCTAGATGTCATGGTTGTTTTCAGTATTAATTTTAGTCTTATAAAATATTCCTTTCTAAGTTTTATTTGCATTTGTTCATGTTTTATTGTGGATCCTTCATCAATTCCCAAATATTTATACATTCCTTCCTGCCCAAGTTCCTTTATATCACATTCCTGTCCCAGACTGATATTTTCTTGGTGCTACAGCTTTCCTGCTTTAAAGGTTGAGTTTGCACATTTATCAAGACCAAATGACATTCTTATATCATCTGAAAAAGTTTTGACCACTTGCAGTTTTGCTTTCAGTTCCTTATCTGATGAAATATACAGTTTTAAATCATCCATAAAAAGAAAATGATAAGTCTTTATAGTTTGTTGTTTTCTGGGAGCCAAACTGTAGCCATGACCTAATCTGTTAAGTAGACAACTTCATGGGTTAAGGGCAAAACAAAAATGCAGTGGTGCAAAGAGTAACCCTGGAATATCCTCCTTTGGATATTTATCCCTGGGATAATAATTTGTCCTTTATCATGGCTTAGCTGCAAAGTGGTTTGCCAGTGTTTCATGGTCACTGTAATGTAATCAATCAATGTAGGGTATATCTTATACACTTGTAAGCACTCTTTTATCCATGAATGTGGGATGCTGTCAAAAGTCTATCCATGCCATACCTAGATTCTTCCCCTTTTTACAATTCTCCATTATGACTTTAACAAGTGATCCCTTGCTCCCTATGACTTTATTTTGTTACCCTTTTGTTCTATTGCCTTGACTGAGTTGTCTTCTAAATGGCTATAAACTCTATTGGCATCAATTCCACTGTATAGTTTATACATCATTGGAAGGTAAGTTATTGGTTTATTTTTTTAAGATAACTTGCAGGTTCAGCCTTTAGGAGGAGGAGTATAGTTTTTTTTCCTGTTGTTAACCAAGTTGGTGTCTGTTTGGTGTGGACATATAAGTATTTCTTACTCATGACTAAATCTTCATGAAACTAACTAGGCATCAACCCCTATATAACTAGGTGGGTTACAAACTGGCAGATAGAACCCACAGTGTGTGAAAGTAGTGAACTCCAAGTCAGACTGCTGACCAGTCATGAGTGGAGTCCCACAGGGATCAGTCCTGGGTCCTCTCCTGTTTGGCATCTACTTCTCAGAAGTCCAGGCCAACACGAAGGGACTCTCACTGACAATTTTGCAGATGACTGCAAGCTGGGAGCCATTATTAACTCCCCAAGTGACGCAGACATCCTACAGAAAGGACTCACTGAGACCAATGACTGATGTTGAAACCATGGCCTTAGGCTTAATGTCAAAAAGTGTGTCATCATCCCCTTTGGGAAAAACTCAGTTCCCACTAATTACCACATCGATGGGAGCCCAATGAACATTAAAGGCATTATAAAAGACCTGGGGATACAGGTTGGCAGCAACCTCTCCTTCGATCATCACATTGCCACTGTGGTCAGAAAGTTCTTCTATTGGCACATGTCATTATCAAGGGTTTTGCATCCAGGAAGAAAGAAGTCATCATCTCTCTTTACTCTTCCCTTATTAAGCCAATCATCGGGTATAGTGCCCCATTTGGCATGTACCTCACTAAACACATGCAACAGCTGGAAAGGCCACAGAGGTACCTCACAAAGAGGATCCTAGGCCTTAAACACATGTCCTACATGGACAGACTCAAAAAACCCCAGCTATTCTCTGCCTCATATCGTCTATTAAGAGGCGATCTCTGCTTGACTTACAAAGCCATGTCTGACCCAGTGCTGTTAGAAATGCTACATCTAAAGAAATCCCAATCCCTCCACACCACATGCTCCAAGGACCACAGCCTCATTACCATAATCAACAGAGCATGCTGGAGGGACAGGTTCATAACCCAGAGACTGCCAATGTGCTGGAATAGACTTCCAATACATGTCAAGCAGAGCATCTAACTGGCCCTCTTCAAGAGAAATCTTGATGAGTGGATTGGAAATAGAAAGTTCACCCCGGGGATCACTCAAGTGGTTCTACTTGATAGAGGCACTGGGAACTAATGTTGGGCGGCATGATGCCAGGGTACTTCTATGGGCTAGGCTTGTAAAGACTCCAGGGCCATTAGCATAGTACACACCTATGAACCTATGAAAGACCTTAATCCTTTTGGCCAGAAGTTAAGTACTGCATCTGGGTCTGGGGTTTTCCAGTTAGGTACTTTTCTTAATTTTGTTTCAATTTCTCTATCATTACTTCATCCCATTTCATATCCTGTACATTTGAACTTATTCTTTCTTTTACTTCTTCTATCTATTCAGCACCTCTGTAATGTTTCACAGGATCTTCATAGAAATTTCTCCAAAATGTGTATATTTATTCTTTTTTTGGTGGTGTTTCTATTCCTTTTGCTCGTTTCCCAGTTGTCTATAAAACTTTTTTGGGTTATCAATAAATTGCTTATTTTGTACTTTTCCTTTATATTTATCTACATATCTTCTAAGATTTTCTGCCTGCGCTGATATCTTGAGTTTATTATTTGCAACAGTGTAGGATAGATCCTGGTCTGTTCTGATATTGTACATTGTTTTTATCACTTCTGTCTTTCTAAGTATTTTTTGTTGATCTGTTCCTTCTTCTGTTCTCTTCTAACAGTGACACCTCTTGCCTTAATTTCTTTATAGTTTTCTCTGTTTGATACTTCCATGTTGGCATTTGATTTCTTCCCTGACTTTCCCTTACTGCTTTGTGTTTTATGGTAAGACTTTATATGTTATTCCTATTTACTTATGTTATATTGCATGAATTTTATGAACAGACTTGATTACTCTGTTCATTTGTATTATCAGCTTCTAACATTTTGTGTCTTATTGACTATCTGTAGTCTATTTCTTTCCTTTATCTTAATAATTCTATGCATCTCTATTAAATCAGATAACACTTTCCTTAGATAATTTCTTCTTAACTAAAAACACATTCTTTGTTCTCTGTTTCCTGCAGGTATTCTACAGATAGTTCCAGATCATCTTTCTTTGCCATATTCTGTTAAGCTTCATTCTGTGGCATCTGTTGCTCATTCATATGGAAACTCACTGGGCTATCATTCCATAACATTGCCTGCATCAGAGTTGCCACAATTTCCTGTTCCTTCCCATGCTATGCAACTTCAGCTGAACTTTTGTACTGGTTTGCTACTGAAGGCTCCAAAGTATCTTCACATGGCAACTATCAGATGCTTTCCCGCTCCACTGGTTTCTCCTTAATTTGCGGATTCATTATTCTATCATGCTGTTAGATTTTCTACACTAAATCCTTCACTTCAGAAGTAATCCATAACTTCGATTTCAGTTTTTTGAACTTCTCCATTACTAATCCTCTTTTCTACTTTCCCCCTTTGTTTTCTAGGTTTTGTATTGTAAAATTTACTTTATCCGGATTCTTTTGCCTATATTTTCTTTTCATTTATCTTTGTTGTTGCTTTTTGTATTGATTAGTTTTGCTTTCTCCTTTGTATAAATATTGTACCATTTTAAATCCCTTTTTCTTTCCCATGCCCATATTTCTTCTTCAGATGTCTCCTGCTCCTCCTGTTTCTCCTTATTTTGGGGACTCATTGTTCCATCATGCGGTGACATAACCTGTGTTAGACTTTCTACAATAAATCCTTCACATTGCAAGTATCCCATAACTTCAGCTTCTATTTTTTTTAACTTCTACTTCACTAATCTTCTGTTCTACATTCCCCTTTATGATCTTATTTTTTGTATTGTGAAATTTTCCATATCTGGGCGCCTTCACCTGTATTTCACTTCGACTAGATTTGGAGCTGCTTTTTTGTATTGATTAATTTGGCTTTCCCTTTACATAAATATTGCATCTTATTAGATCTCTGTTTCTTTCCTATGTACATATTTCTTTTGTATGCCTATCAAAAATCTCTAAATTTTGTTCTTTATATTTCCACATTTCCTCGGTCACTTCTTTTTCTAAACAGCCCAAGATTTCTCGGTCTATTTAATGTTTTTCATGAATGTGTTATAGTAATGAACACAAATTAGCATTTGAAGCTTATGACTTTTTCTTTTGCAAGTGTTTTCTTTCCTCTACTTTATCTCATAATTTTTTGTATATGTTCTATCCAGAAATTCTGGGCTTCTTGCATAATATTAACAATACATAATTTATTTCTTATCCTCAATAGTCCACTGTTATCATCTTTAAGGTTCTTTTTTTGGCCTGTCAGTTTTTGTGGACTACTACGTCCTTCTACAATGGGGGGGGGGGGTTAAGGCTGTCCTCCTACTGAACCTGGCCTAGCCCCATTGTAGGAATGTTTCCATGTCTTGAGGATTCTATACTGTCATTTTTCCAGTCTTGGCACCAGTGCGCCTACCAGGATCACTCACTTTTTTTATCCTGGGACTTATGCACACAGCTGTCTTTTTTTATTTTTTAACCTACCTTTTTCAACTTTCTGGTTTAAAAGACTGCATTTGCACTTGTTTCCCACCTTTCCTGTAACTAGTCTAGTCCAGGTACAGATTTGCTGTATCTAGGACTGTGTGTAAGCTTCTGAGCCCCCAAGCATTTCTGTGTTGGAGGGAAGCTTTAGAGCTTGTCAGTAGGAGTGGTAAGTACTAGGTAGCCTATCTACCACAAGAGGAATGGTTCCTGGCCCAGAAATTGTAACTTATTGGCCATTTGGGCATTTTTTCCATCTCTTTCCACTTTCTGGTTTAAAAGCCCACATTTGTGCTTGTTTTCCCGCCTTTCCTGTAACTAGTCTAGTGCAGATACATAGTTGCTGTATCCAGGACTGTTGGTAAGCTTCTGAGCCCCCCCCCCCAAGCCATTCTGTGTTGGAGGGAAGCCTTCTAGCTTATCAGTGGGAGTGGTAAGTACTAGGTAGCCTATCTACCACAAGAGGAGTGTTTTTTGGCCCAGAAATTGTAGTTTATTGACTATTTGGGCCATTTTTCCATCTCTTTCAACTTTCTGGTTTAAAAGCCCACATCTGCACTTGTTTCCCACCTTTCTTGTAACTAATCTAGTACAGATATAGATTTGCTGTATCCAGAACTGTTTGTAAGCATCTGAGCAGAGCCAAAGACTACTCTTCAATTTTTCCCTTAGATCTGCTAGTTCTTTCCTCTCCTGCACTTTTACTAGCTTGTTAATCAAACACTTTAACAGACTTCTTGTAGCAATTATCGTAGTACACAAAAGTGCTATCAGCATTAAACATTCTACAAGGAAACAGCTCCAGCACTTATTAATGCCCACCCCTCCAGGCATGTCTAAAGGTCAGTCCCCTGTGCTTTTTCCTATTAAACTGGTGAACTTGGGCATCCTGAGGCAATGTAGCAACTGCCTCATGTACACCGACAACCCTCTCCTCTTACTTCCCAACACTCAAACTTGTGAGAGATGCACTTATATAGCCAAATTGGAAGCCATGCATTGTCCAGCCAAGACCGGAACAGCTGGTCAGGAGGAGAAGGTCAATACTTGCACCACACAACATGGTACACATAGCCCTCCAGAACACACATGAGCACTGCCTTCACATAAAAACACAAACCACACACCCACTTTCGTGGAGGCTCTCAATAAAAATCTAACCAAACAGCAGAGACCTCCAAAGCAGAACTGCACTAAACCACCACAACACAACACTAATCACAAGACATATAACTCTCCTAAACAGTGTGCCACTCAACCAAAGCACTTGAGGCAAAACAGCATGCCCAACACACTAGTCATAGGTGACTCGATAGTGAGGCACACTGATGTCCCACTCACTAGGTTGAATAAGGAGAAAGTAACAGTCAGCTGCCTGTCAGGCGCCAGGATCTGCCACATAACGCATGCACTCAGGTCTCTCAACAACAGATACACATATAACTCTGTCATTGTACATGTGGGTGTGAATGACCTGTGACGTACCTTCCCGGACTACATGAAAAGAGACATGGAGGAGCTCTGGGATTATGTAGCCCAGGCGGGTATGACCCTAGCCCTGAGCAGTGTCCTACCATCACCCAGAATGATACCACAGTACAAGCAGAAAATGATTGATTTCAACAATTGGCTAAGTTTCTGGTGTCATTCTAAGGAGATCCGGTATCTGTGCCTGGGATAACATGAATGACAGACCTCGATGCTTTGCCAGAGATGGCCTGCATCTGTCACCCCTGGGATTCCGGATACTGGCCAAGGCTCTTGCCACCCCTATAGTGCCTTTTTTAGGTGGTGTTCCAAAGACCAAATTACCACCATAACAGCTACAAACAAATGCAATTTGAGGGTCAGGCTGCACAATGCTAGAAGTCTAAATCTCAAAATGCAATCGCTCAAAGTACTGCTTAAAATGGAGAACATTGATATTTGTGCTGTAACAGAGACCTGGTTCAAGGCAGCAGAAAGCACCCCTGCACTACCAGGCTACAACTCATTCCACACCTTTCAGCTCCAGAACTTGGACCGAAGCTCCAAAGGCGGTGGTGTTCCCATATTCATAAAGGATGCACACCCCTCCAGACTGGTAGCCCAACATAACACATCTGAGATACTTCAGGTGCAGCTAACATTGGGTAAGACAGCGATTCAGGTCATAGCCTGCTATAAGTCCCCAACCATGTCCCAAGATTCACACTGCACATTCCTAAGCACCCTGGAGAATGTTAGGGTCCAACCTAACACTCTCATACTGGGCGACTTCAACTACCCCTCCATTAACTGGGAAAACTATTCATGTACCAATACACTTGCCCAATGTTTTCTGGAATTCATTAATTCCAGTGCCCTGGACCAGCTCATTCTTACTCCTACTAGAGGTAGCAACATCCTTGATCTGGTCATTACTAATATGGGCGACCGTTGCTCTACACCAATAGTCAACTCCTCCCTGGTTAGACCCGATCACAAGCTAATCACTTTGGAAATCCACATCCCTCCCACCCCCCACCCCCCAACAAAGGTAACCACCATGAAAAACTTCTCCAAAGCTAACTTTGGGCTCCTAAACACAGAGGTGGCTAACTTCATGGCAGCCATGTAAATGGAGAACAGTTGCATGACTGCCAAATCATACACCAATGCACTGTACAAACACATACACAAAATGCATGGATCTCGCCATACCAAATAGGACTAAGACGCTCTCCTCAAAAAAAAAAAAAGAAGCCAATCTGGTGGTCCCTTGCTATAAACAAATTCTACAACAGAAGGAGGAAACTGATGCAGAATAAGGTGAAGTCCCAAGACTGGACAAACTCCCTTATCAGCCTCAACAAAAGGTTGAGATCCCTCATCAAATCCTCTAAAGCTAGCTATGAAAACAGAATTGCAGCAGATAGTAAAGACAACCACAAGGCCTTCTATAATTATGTAAAGAATCTCCATGGCAATACCCAGATTTGCTGTGAGCTACTGCACAATGGTACCTCCAATACTGAGACAACAGATATTGCAAACAAATATACTTGCATACAGATTCAGTGCTAACTTTAACCCCCCCCCAAGGACCAATCACGATACCAGTAGATTGCCAGGCACCCAGTATTACTGCTGCACAGGTTAAAACAGCACTGTCCAAGGCCAAGAATATAGCTTCTATGGGACCTGACTGTGTTCTACATGAACTACAGAGTGAACTGGCACCTCACTTGTGTGTCCTGTTCAATCACAGCCTCACCTCAGGCTTTGTCCCTACCGAATGGCGCACTGCTACAGTCATCCCTCTCCACAAAGGAGGAGTGACTACAGATCCCGGGAACTATTGCCCCATTAGCCTGATGAGTCTGATATGCAAAGCTATGGAACACATCATCATGGACCTAATAAACAAGGCTATAGGGAATCTCCAAACACTGGATCTTACACAGTCTGGTTTTGTGAAGGGTAGATCATGCCTGCTGAACTTGGTCGACTTCTTTGAGTCAGTCACCAGAGCTGTGGATGAAGGTAAAGTGGTTCATACAGCCTACCTTGATCTGGCCAAGGCCTTTGATACCATTCTCCATTCAGGAATCATAGAAAAACTTACTAAGCTAGGCATCAACCCCTATATCACTAGGTGGGTTGCAAACTGGCTCACAGATAGAACCCACAGTGTGAAAGTAGCTGACTCCAAGTCAGACTGCCGACCAGTCACAAGTGGAGTCCCACAGGGTTTGGTCCTGGGTCCTCTCCTTTTTGGTATCTACTTCTCTGAAGTCCAAGCCAACATGAAGGGACTCTGGCTGATAAAGTTTGCAGATGATTGCAAGCTGGGAGCTATTACTAACTCCCCAAGTGATGTTGACATCCTACAGGAAGGCCTCAATGAGACCAATGACTGGTGTCAGAACCATGGCCTTAAGCTCATTGCCAAAAAATGTGTCTTCATCCCCTTTGGGAAAAACCCAGTTCCCTTAAATTACCACATTGATAGTAGTCCACTGAACACAGAAGGCGTTATAAGAGATTTGGGAACACAGTTTGACAGCAACCTCTCTTTTGACAACCACGTTGCCACTGTGTTCAGAAAGTCCTTCTATGTGGCACATGTCATTACTAAGGGTTTTGCATCCAGGAAGAAAGAGGTCATTGTCTCCCTCTACTCTTCCCTCATTAGGCCAATCATTGAGTACAATGCCCCATTTGGCATGTACCTCACTAGACACCTGCAACAACTGGAGAGGCCGCGAAAGTACCTCACAAAGAGGATCGTAAGCCTTAAACACTTGTCCTATATGGACAAACACAAAAAACCCCAACTATTCTCTGTCTCACATCGCCTACTTAGAGGCGATCTCTGCTTGACTTACAAAGCCATGTCTGATCCAGCTCTGTTAGAAATGCTACACATAAAAAAATCCCAATCCTTCCGCACCACATGCTACAGAGACCTCAACCTCATTACCACAATCAACAGGACATGCTGGAGGGACAGGTTTATAACCCAGAGACTGCCCATGCTATGGAATAGACTTCCCATACATGTCAAGCAGAGCACCTCACTGGCCCTCTTCAACAGAAAAAAATTTACCCGGA
>NC_056726.1:1275304702-1275354691 GCF_019279795.1 Protopterus annectens | reverse complement strand
AAAAAAAAATATATATATATATATATATATATATATATATATATATATATATATATATATATATATATACACGCACACATAAAACATTTTCCTTCCTTCTTAAGTTTTGGATTTTTCTTTGTATATTGATTGATTTTCTTAGTATATTTTATTTTTCCATTTGTTTACCAGGTTAGTCCGACTGGACAGAAGATGACCGTTT
Organism: Protopterus annectens; assembly: GCF_019279795.1. NCBI lineage: Eukaryota > Metazoa > Chordata > Ceratodontiformes > Protopteridae > Protopterus > Protopterus annectens. Next base: position 1,275,354,489 of record NC_056726.1, on the reverse strand, counting down.
TCAGCGGAAGCTGGGGGTAAAAAGCTCCAGATACATAGTAAACAATTATAAAAAATAAATTAAACAAACATAGCTGTTTTGTACAAAGGGCATAGAAAATATAAAAGGAGTAAAATCAATTGATGCAGCATACACAGTAACAAGATAATATACAACAAATATACAACTGCTTGAACATAAATTCAAAAAGAAGTTTCCATAGACACAGGGTCATAAACTAGAAATCATAACTATATTGATAGGATTTATATTGCATTTATCTTGTTTTAATGATGGTAAGTGTGTATTATTGTATGTCATATGTGCACAAATATTTGTATTAATGTATTTACAGTATATTGACTAAGTATATAAGGTAACAGTTTTAGTGGCACACCAGACTGTGATTTTTTTTTTATGTCTATTGTCATGCAAAGCTGACAAAATAGTTGAATCTACCCAAGCCTGAAATGTGAGACTAGCCCACTGAAGGAGGGAAGATGGGAGGAGTAACTTGGCCAGGAATTGAAACTTGCAAAACTGCTCCTTGTGTAAAATCTTTTTTATCTCCGTAATTTGTTGACACTTTTGCAAGTTTTTCAGAGATTGTGTAGTACATTAATAGGAACAACATTTGTAAAACTGAGCACATACCAGTCAATGACACATGAGCTGCAGACTCTCAAAACTTGGCATTTTTTTTCAGGTGGTCCATCTAAGTGAATGGAAGTCTAGTCTGACAACAAATGGTAGGGCTATTTGTTCTCACAGTCTGTGCATTGAGACAGATTTAGCTTTCCAAAGGAATCACAATGTCTGCCCCCATGAGGCAGAGTAAAAAAATAAATAAAATTAGGAATGAGCACTTATTTTGCTGCAGGCAGCTTTAGGAAGTGCAGTAAATCATGGCAAGATAAAAATATTTTTTTTCATTGTTTGCCCGTAGTGGTCTTTTAAATCCTGGGCAGCCTCATGGAAGGCCATGCCGAAGAACTGTGGAGCAGAAGGAAGCCCTGTTCTTGGATACAATGTTAAGTATACAGTGGCTAACGAAAGTGCGATTAGACTAGGTGGCTGCCACACAAATGTCATCTATGGAATGATGGCCACTGACCTAGTGGTATGATCTCAAACTGGCCCTGGTAAAAAACCTTTGGACGAATAAGAGAGAAAAAAACAAAATATCTGAAATGGAAGCCAAAAGTAAGATTGAGATTGCACTGTTTAGCCCAGACACAAAGCCATTTCCCTTACTATCATAAATCTTTCTAGTGGAAGCCTTTTGAGTGGCCAGAATAATGTTCTTAATGAGAGAAGGTAGCCTGGGCTGATTCAAGTTTGCTGGAAGTGGACAAACTATGCCATCATACGAAGCGTCTGTAGGTTGGGAACTGGAAGCTGAGAGGGACAGGAAATTAGACCCGAAATAGGATCTAGTACCCAATGGGAGTACTTTAAGTGAAACCGAAAAAGGGGAAACCACACCTGCAGAGGCCAAAAGGGGGGATATGAGGCTAAAGGTAACCGTGAGGCGCCAAAAGGGGGGAGATGAGGCTAAAGGTAACCGTGAGGCGACTTGCTTTCTGAAGTACTCTGGGAATGAGAGGCAAAGGAGGATAGGCATAAAGGAGACCCGGAGGGGCAAATCATGGACCACAGCATCTCCAGGGGACTTTCCATTTGGGGGAAAATCAGGGCGGAATACCGGCTGCATCTGTGGTGGAGGGGGATGCAAAGAGATCTCAGCTTAGCTGACCCGGGCAAAGGATGATTCGTCTCGCCACTGAAGGACTCTAGGACCACTCGTGAAGACTCAGAGTTGCCCTGCTCAGTCCGTCCGCCAGAACATTGGACTCCCTGTGCATTGCAATTGTACCTGGAGGGAGTCAGCCCCGGAAGGCTTGCAACATGAGGAAAACTGCCTTCATTTCCAGGACAATGACATGCAGTTTGGTCTCTGCTTAGGTCCACGTGCCTTGGACGCAGTCCCGTCTTCTCTGGCACCAAAAAGAAGCGAGAGTAAGTTCTGGATTCTCGTTGCCCCGGGGGGGGCGGGCTCTTGGATGGCTTGCTTTTGAAGAAGCCTGAGCAATTCTTCCCAAGCTAGTTCCCTCTAATGGGGTGGTGCATCGGGAGGCATCTCTTGACTGGAAGAAGCTGGGAAAAGGGAATATAATAACCCCTGGAGATGTTTAGCACCCAACTACTTCCAGGCAATACAGTCGGGCAGTGCTTTAGGAGGGTTGCTGGGCTTCTAAGAGAAGGGTTCTCTGAAGCCCAGAGTTTGCGCAACCCCTCTGCTCCTGGGGCAATGCCCATCACTGAACCCTCTTCCCTGACCCTCTGGAGGAGAGTTCATCTTGATTGTCCCGGAAGTCAGACCAACTTTCGAAACTACATCTTCCCAGCCCCTCATTGCATCTTGGAAGAGGAGCATTAACAGGTTGAGAATCTGATTCCTACAGCCGACAGTCTTGGCCCCCTGCAGGTGAGTTTCTTTGACCAAAGGGCCAAACAGGGTAGAACAATCAAAAGGGGCATTCGTGAAAGACACCTTGAAAGACTCAGCAAATCCACAAAGGTGCAACGAGGCATGACGTCGAATAGCGATACCTGTGCCAGCCACTTGAGAGACTCCTTCCGCTGTGGTGGCAATCAGCCTCACCGATGAATTAGGCAGGGAAGAAAGTGTAGATGGTTTGGGGGACACCTTGCTTAGTTCCCCAGCAGGAAGTACCTCAGAAGAGGACGTGGTAAGCTACTTGACCAGGTCCCTTTGATGTCGGGTGAAGTGTGCTGGATAATTGAGTGCCCGCAGCCCAAAGTTGGCTGAGACTAACACTCGCTTTCCATGCCAGTCAATCACCCGGGACTCACAGCTGGGGGGGGGGTGGACAGACGTGCTCTGTTCTGCCAACTCCTTCTTGGTGGCGGCAGCTACCACAATTGCATTGACTAGCACACCTTTAGACCAAAGCTGCTTGTCAGAAGGGGGGCTAAGGAACGTGTCAGTTCTTTTGGGGATAGGCTCCACAGTACCTGCCTCCTTCCATGCACTGCTGGTGATGAGGTTAACAAGTTCATCTTCCGAAATGGACACCCAGGAAGTAGATGGCCCCGTCCCAAAATCCTTCAGAAAACGGACTCCTCAGAGGATGGGTGGAACAAAGACCAACTGCCCTTAAGCTTAAGGATTTCCAAGACGTCCCTGAAGGAGACATTCCCGGGCAGAGACCTGGGGTACTTGCCCCCTTCATTAAGGTCTGTAAACTCGGTGAGTGACTTGGCAGGGGAATCTTAGCATCTCCTCTTACACAATCTCTTCTGAAGAATCTCCTCCAGGGGTGGTTCAGGGGAGGACTCTGAAGAGAGGGGAACCCTGAGTGGGGTAGCTCCCACCTGAAGGCTAGTTCGAGAGGGCTGACCAGGGACAAGATGAGTAGGATCCGCAAGATGGGGCTGGGATGGTCCCTGGAAGGCTGGGGAGGAAACTCTGGAAGGGAAAGATCCACTCTAAGACACAGAAAACCAAAGGACTGGACAATGCTCTGTTCACACTCCTGGCAGGAAGGCCCACCTGGGAGAAGGACTGAAGCGGGCAAGAACCTCTGGGCCTCCATACAGTACCTACCTAAGCACCAAGGGGAAGGGACCGGTCTGAAAAAAAACAGGACCGAACCCCCCACCCAAAGACTCCTGGATGACTGTTCGGGTCTGGGACACCACCTACTCAGGTGGAGGCTGAACAGGAGGAGTCAGACTCAGACGAGGTAGGGGCAGAAGGGTCCCCAGAAATCTCAGTTTCCCCTCCCTGTACAGTCTGGGGCCAGGAAGTCCAACACCAATCTGGACAGAGGAGGATAAACCAATCTACCTGGGGATGGGTGTTTAGATCCAGAGGACCTCTCCCTCTAAAGAATGGTTTCTGTGCTTGGAGACAGGAGGAGACTGCCCCAAGCCAGAACCTGAGGGGCACTGCATCTAAACGAGTCGGGGTCAGATCCAAGGCACTGGGATCAGACACAGCACTGTCTTTTTGACAGAAGACCTGAAGACAGGGTGCCTTCCTTTTATGCTCTGAAGGTCCAGAATTGGCAGGGGAGTGGGCCAAGGGACCCCCTTGAGCCAACCTTTTCAACAAGAACTTGTTTCGTCACTTGATCAAAGCCCTGGGATTGAATATAGTGCAAATGTCGCACTCAATCCTCCAAGTGGTTGGCGCCCAAACAATAAAGGCACTCCTCATGTGAACCAGAAATGGGCATATTCCAGCCAAACGAGGAGGCTTGTCAGATAGCTTGCCCCTTAGGTTTGGTCACTAACTCACTACCATAAATCAAGCAGCGGTCATACCAGAAGAAAACCAGTCAAACGTACTCACTCAGAAGCACAAATAATAAAAACTATCTTGGAAAACTGTAAAGCAATTATTCCAACAGAAAAACTACACAGACCTACAACCACTAGAAAAAAGGGCACCAAAACAGTACAACTCAACAAATTTATTTATATATATATATATATATATATATATATATATATATATATATATTTATATATATATACACACACACACACAAGAAAAAAAATATTAGACTACTTATTCCACAACAGGAACAGAGCCAAAAAACCTATGTCTGTAGCTGAATGCAGCATATGAGATCTGAGGGATTAGAGTGCAGCAAGGGATCACGGGAGTGGGAGGAGCTCAAGCCTTAAAGCTGTCTGTAAAGTGCCATCTCAGATATGGTCAGATCCAAGACCCCTGAGTGACATGAATATCATCAGCTCTAATATACACTTTCATATATGTGCTACTTTGACAAGTTACCAATTAATGCAATATTTTTATTCTCACAGATTGTTTAGTCATCTTTCCACCCACCCACCCCCATTTCTGTAAATAGGGCTAAGGTGTCACAAAGAGCGCCAAAAAGTTCGTACTGCAACCATAGCAATGCTACACAAGGCTCTTCCACACCACACTGATGAACAATTTAGTGTCTAATTCACCTACTGCAAGTATTTGAAAACGCAGAAGAAAAACTGACAAGAACATGAAAACCAGCCAAGGAAAACTGGAGAACTTCTTACTGCACAGCAACATTATCTACTGTGCCAGAATTTGTTGATATGATCTAAATATAGTTAAATCCTGTTACAGTTAATTGTTTTTGAAAATACAAGATCATCAAGTATCTACATCAATACTTTCAGGATGTTTATCAAAATTAAGTAGGAAGACCAGTGTTGTGTTAAAGCTCCCAATCCTTTGTTTCTCAAGCATTCGTATTTATATTTCCTAAATATGAACAACTGACATCAGATTTTATAACTTAACCAGAAGCACAGTGAAGTCTAACAGAAAAAGAAAGCATTTGTTATAAATAAATCTCCCCAGTGTGTTATGACATCAACATCACAGACAGTCATACAATGCAGACAAAAAATGACCGATATCAATAACTGGCTTAGCCTTTGGTGTCACTCCAGGGGGATCCAGTATCTGACAGCCTGGGAATAACATGGTCAACAGACCACACTGCTTTGCCAAAAAGACTGCTTTCTCCTCGTGATTTTCAGACATTGACAAAGATGTTTGCCTCCCCCATAGTGCCTTTTTAAGCAATGTCAAAACAAAACTTCTGACGTAAAGAGCTCCACTAGAGACAAACTCAGTCATGCTGCATAATGCTAGTGCCTACACAGTAAACTGCACTCCCTAGAAGCACTTCTCACTTTGGAAGACACGAATATCTATCTGTGCAACCACCAAGACTTGGTTAAGACAGCAGAAGGAACACTGCCCGGCTACAATGCCTTTCACACATTCAGACCTCAAAACGAAAGTGAAAGAACCAAACCACATCACCACAACAGTCAGGAAATCCTTCTATGTGGCACATCACTAAGGACTTTTCACCCAGAAAAAAGAGGTCCTTGTCCCACTGTACTCATCCCTCATTAGACCCATTATAGAGTAAAATGCCCAGTTTGGTATGTACCTTAACAAGACATCTGCAACAGCTGGAAAGGCCACATAAATACCTCACTAAAAGAATCACAGGCCTAAAGCAGATGCCCTATGCTGACAGTCTAAAACAACTCCAGCTATACTCTGTGGCATATAGTCTACTCAGAGGTGATCTCTGCTTAACATACAAGGCCATGTCAAACCCTGAACTGATGGACATGCTCCACTTAAAGAAATCCCAATCTCTGAGTCACACACTCCAGGGATCTAAACCTTGTCATCACAATGAACAAAACATGCTGGAGGGACAGGTTCCTGGCCCAGAGACTCCCCATGCATGTCAAGCAGAGCACCTCCTTGGCCCTCTTCAAAAGGAACCTTGACGATTGGATGGGATATAAGAAATTCACCCCGGGGATCACGTCAGCCGCCCTGCTAGATGGGGGCCGGGGAAGTAAATATTGTGGGAAGAACTATCCAGGGAATTGTTATGGCTATGCTTGTATAGGCCCTTGGGCCAATACACTATTAGGTTCATAGGTTGGTACTAGGCTGTGTGCATCTATCTTCATTGAATCCAAATGCACCTAAAGACTGACAAAACAGTACAACTAAGCTATTCCATGTCCAAATGACTATAGGCAAAATACACTCCCACATCAAAGTTAGCTAGAGGATCCTACATCATCGCTGGTTACAGATCCCCCACCCTAAACCAGGAGAAGCACAACATCTACTTGGACTTGTTAGTGCTTACCAACATGTGGGTCACTGTACCACCTCCACATGTGCCGCCCACCCTGATAGGGTCAGACCATAAATCAGTGTAGTTTGAAGTAAACGTTAAAGCCCTTACTAACACAGCTAGAGACTCCTATGCAGAAGAGTAAACAAACGCCCTACATACCCAGCTAAACAAATAAATCAACCCAGCTGTACCTGAACAGGACTAAAACCAGGTCCTTACACACACACTCCTGGTGGACTAAGAATAAATTAAACAACATCCACAAGCAAGGGGGAATTTATTTGGAAGAAGAATACCTTCTACAGCTTAAACAAGCAACTCAGACATCTCGTAAACTTCTCTAAGGCTAGTTATGAGAATAAATTGGCATCCCTAGCTAAAAACAACCACAAAGTATTCTTTAGCTACGTCCAAAACCTAATCAGAATGTCCAGCTGTGTGCAGAACTTATAGTGGATGGTGCCACTCGCACTGACCCCAAGGAAACCGCCAGCCTACTAGATGACAGACTTTGCAATAACTTCACCCCCCATCCCCACCAGCCATACCCCAAAGCAGTCATGACACCAGTCCTCTACAGGGTCTCTAAAGAACAAGTCACACAAGCAACTCTATAGAGTTGAGAACAGCAACAGTAACCCCCTTGCACAAAGGGGGTCCATCAACTGACCCAGGAAACTACTGACACACAAGCCTAACCAACCTTATCTGTAAGGCAATGGAAAGAATCATCATGGACCTTAACAAGGACACAGGTGACCATCAAAAACTCTGACCAGACCAAGTTTGGTTTTGTCTACGGTAGATCTTGATTATTAAACCTGGTGGACTTCTTTGACAATGTCACCAAAGTCCTGGGTGAGGACAAAGCAGTACATACTGCCTATCGTGATACAATCCCTCACTCGGGGATCATTGAGAAAACCCTCTCAGATGGGTAGTCAGCTGACTCTGCTACAGAAAGCACACTGTCAAAGCTGGGGAGTCCACCTCCACCAGTAGATCTGTGATGGGACCTCTACTGTTTGGAATCTATTTCTCATGCCCAGGTGAAAGCAGATTGTGTGTGACTTTGCAGTGACTGCAAACTATGTGCAATCACAGTTCCCCCAACGGTGTAAACGTATCATAGAAGGGGCCGACGCAGAAACACTATTAGTTTAACGCAAAAAATGCTTCATTAACCCCGTTGACAAAGTAGCAGATCCTGCTAATTTTTTATAGAGCTAGCACCCATCTAAGCTCAAACACAGTGCGAATATAGGTTGACTTAAACTTCAATCATGTGTCTACAGTGGTAAGGAAATCCTTCTACGTTAGGTATCCAAGACTACTGAGATTATAACTCCACCGTACTTGACCCTTATCACTCACCAACAGTATAAAGCTCCCTTGGTAATCTCCCAGTGAAATACCTCGCAGGATGCGCAGTAGCAAACCCCGCCCCGGACACGCCTCCTAGACTCACAATGACATGTAAACACAGTAGCAAAGCCCGCCTCCTAGTTACCCTGACACGGAAAGGCATTTAACGTAATTGTAGGATAAAAAAAATCACTTGTATTTGAAAGTAAAGCAATTTATTTAAGGTAAATGTTGAAAATACATTCAATTAAATTGAAAAGCAGTACAGCAGAAGTTAAAATCACAGTTTCCTAATGCAATTTATGTAACGTAATTGTAACATTCAATAGTATTTTAAATAAACGCAAGTTAAAATCACCTTTCATAACGCAATTTATGTAACGTAGTATTTGAAATAAAAGCATCAATTTAACGTAAACGCAAGTTAAAATCCCCTTTCATAGCGCAATTTATGTAACGTAGTATTTAACGTAAATTTAACATTTAATAGTAGTAGTAGCAGTTAATCAATTAAAAAAAAAATATTGCCAGTTATTGCACCATCACCTCACACGTTATTGCACCATTACAAAGTACAGCTGAAGTTAAAAATCACCATTTCAAGTTATTGCCCCATCACTTTACGGCCACCCAGGTCCTCTTCATGCAAATCCTGGTACTGTTTTATATGTGCTAGTAGGCAGAGGAACAAGTCATCATCTTGTCTGCTGTATTTCTCGCGCCACAGGAACTCATCCAAATGGCTGTCCAACATGCGTCTGAGAGTGCCATTCATCTGTCTCTGTTGTTTTTTGCATCGGGACCACATGGCCTCCACGGCATTAGTATGTACGCCAGTCTGAGGGTCTGCGAAATTCTTACTGTGGTTAACAGTAAGGTGGGTGTAATTCATCCCTGCTAATTCGGGAATGCCCCTGTAGGCAGCCCATTCATCAGACACTATCACCATCCCCGGTAACACGTGCTGTCTGATGATCGGTATCAAAGTGGCTGCATCTCTTTTGGACACAAAGCGGAGGTATCCGCTTTTAAGACTGCAGTCATATATGCCAAAGACCCAACGGTCCATCTTGGCCAAGGCTCTTCCACGATTGTATTTTGCTTTCACTAGCAGGCATTCGTCGATCTGGACCTCCTTACTGGGTCCCCCAAGCAGCATCGGGTCCTGCAGAAGTTTCCAGCTGCAGACATCCCGTAGGAATTGATACCAGTCCAGCACCGAGTTGATGGAGACTGACAAGTGGTCTGCCAGTCTGCAGATGGGCAGCTTTCTTGCCCACCAATACAGGATTTTGAGCAGGATATCCAAAGGCAGCCTGCTCTTATTGAAAAAGGTGCCAGAAAGCATTCTTGACTTGCTCCTACACTTTCGGGCAGTGCATCTCCAGGCAAATGATGTCCGATGGCGAACCAGAGAAGCCCTGGAGCCACAGAGGTGGCAGCGTCTCTCCTTCTGCACAATGCCAACGGACTGCTGGAATGCAATGGCAGAAGGCAGGGAAGATGTCACGGAGGACAGGTGGGTATCGTAGATTCGGCTCATGTCGGCGACGTTCTCATAGTTTAGGCTGGATGTAGCAAACATGTTTGCCAAAGCATCCCACCTTTTATAGCTGCAAACGCCATTGTCAAGTCAGGTTGAAGATTAGTACTGTGTGTTACAGACAAATGGTTTTCATTGATACCATTGTCATGTTATTTAACGATACTAATAACTGCTAATAAGGTGTTAAGAAATACATGTGAGGGGCTATTTTTAGGCACTGCTAATGTGCTAACCATCGAACATTTAAACTGTTAAATGCTCTTAGTACATCTGCAATTCTTGTTGTATGCTTAATGAAACTGTTAAATGCTCTTAGTGCTTAATTCTTGTTGTATGCTGAATTCAAGTATGCTTCATCAGAATAAATGCTCTTAGTGCTTAATTCTTGTTGTATGCTGAATTCGAGTATGCTTATGTTGCTTCCGTATATTACATTTGCAATTGTTGTTGTATGCACAATTAAAGTATATAGGTAATGCAAAGTATGCTTGCTTCCGTACATTTGCCGAATTCCGGACTGCCAATCACTTCAGTCACACCCACCCCCCCGCCCAAAGGTGCGCGAAACCGCCTGTGAGGTACTTCACTGGGAGATTACCCTTCTATGTATTGTTATTAAATATGAAATGCGTTTATCATAAACTTATGTCTGTTTCTGAACTACAGAACATGCAGGATTTTCTGTCTGTTTGAACAGTTCGATAACTTTTTCTTTAATACTGTGGGATAAGTAATTATATTGTCATATTGCTTTTTCACTGTGCAGCTTATTATGTACGTTCGTATATTTTTATGTCAAAATTATTTTTTAACTGTTGAGAATTTCGAAGAGTGAGCAGCTTTGCCATATATGTTTGGGTTGTTCCTCATAAAAATTATGTTTTGGGGTGATCATCGAAGGTTGTCAGTAAATAATGCGAGCCTTCAGATTTCATAGCCCTCTGAAAAGTCATGGTAATGCAATGGCTGCATATGTAAAATATGTCTATGGTTTTGTGTTTGTTCTTGCATTATTTTCGCATTGCCCAGAATTATTCAGCCAAGAGTTTGAGAAGTATGGTCAGAATTCTTGTACTTTACTAGCAGCACTTTATATTTCTTAAATTCTGAGCTAGAAGTGAGGATGGTGGACTTGCCCCTGCAAAAATACTTAATTTTGTTGCATGGTTAAGTAAGATATAGTTGACAAGTCGTAATTGACTTTGGAGTAGCCTACATATTTGTTTATTTTTAGTTTTTAATTTTGATACTTTGTGGTGTCTGGATTTTGGTTAGGAGTAGCATTGATTTGGTGATTAATTAAAATATATAACCAGACACAGTACCTCATTGGCTTTGCCATGAGTTTTTGGCAGTGTTGATTCTGCTTGTTAGAACACAACAGTTTTGAATAGCATTATGTGCGCTGTTAGATTTTTGCAGCTGTTAGTGTTATTATTTATTGTTATTTACTGTTGAGGTAGGTCTGTTGCTTCTTTCTTTATTTCCATTTGTTTATCATTATGTTTATATGTGGTGGTTTGTTATTGTCTTAATATTTGTAACCATTGTCCGATTTGTTTTCTTTTTTTAATTATGTTTAATGTGTACTGTGGAGCTTTTCTGCCCAGGCCTCCGCTGAAAATGGCTTGTACCTAGTTGGACTTTCAGGTAAACAAATGCCAAATAATGGCTATATAATGTTCTGTAGGATTATTGTTCTCATTAAGGATTTGCATCCAAAATCCCAGTCTCTCCTTATTTCTTGAACTCCCCACATTCATCATCATACCTTTCCACTTTGAATTATAGCTTTCTGCTCATGCTGTGTATAGGAGCCTTAACTGTGTAGCTCTGAAATACCCCTGCAAATCGGGTAATCCTAAACCACCTTGTTCTATTGGAAGGAGCAACTTAACCACTTGACTCTTGCCCTCTCCTCTTCCCAGATACAATCAAGTGCTATCCACATCTTTAAGTCTGGTTGGACCCCTGTCTAGCAGGGTGACTGATGTGATCCCTGGGGTGAATTTCCTTTCTCCCATCCAGTCGTCAAGGTTCCTTTTGAAGAGGGCCAAAGAGGCACTCTGCTTGACATGTATGGGCAATCTGTTCCAGAGTCTGGGGAGTCTCTGGGTCAGGAACCTATCCCTCCAGCATGTTTTGTTTATTGTGATGACAAGGTTTAGATCCCTGGAGCGTGTGGCTCTGAGGGATTGGGATTTCTTTAAGTGTAGCATGTCCAACAGCTCTGGGTTTGACATGGCCTTGCAGTTTCTCAGTTTTTATATTCTCTTTTTAGTCTTTTTACACATAAATTTAATTAGCCGCTCTAATAGAATCCTTTTCACTCATACTCCTAAATACTGTATTCCTAAAACCAAACTGCAGTCCACCTCACATTCCTTCTGTGTACAGGCACTTGCTGTTTAGCATGCTGTCTTCAGTGATCTAAAACTAAAAGACACATATCCCAAATCCAGATTCCAGTTCCATAAAAGTACCTTTTCAATCAAGCAAAATGTTTCTGCATCTCTGCTGAACATATGCCCTAACCATCTGTCACTATCTCATCCTTGACTGTACCCTTCCTTTCAGTTTCACACCACCATTTTTGCAAAGTCTAAACCTATTTTAACCTAACAAGGTACTGTAAACAAAGTGTGACGACAGAAGTCTTATGTATGCTGTTAATGCCCACTCATTGTAGTTGTTCATACGTTTTAACTTTGAACTGTTCTTAACATTGTTTTATGTGAATTTATGTTGTACTCCTGTTTACTTGGAATATTTCTCTTTTTTAAACACGTTATTTAGGTGTATTTCTATTACATCTATATTTGCCATGAATGTCTATTATTTATCATTTGATATGTATTTCACTTGCATTGACTTTATTATATGTAACTGTGTGTGTGCCTAACATGCCTAGGTTGGTACTAGGCTATCTGCCCTAGGGCCTGTACAAGCCTAGCCATAACAATCTGTGTCTGTGTGTGTGCTCTGCATACTTGATGTTATAACATACACCAATGATAGTTACATTACTATATTGAAATATATAGCCTTGCTGTATTTCTTTAATCTTATTGTATATGCTTAGTGTTTACACTTATTTTTCAATTTGGCTGAGACAGAAGTTAGTCATTCCTTGTCAGTACAAATTAAATAAATTGGCAAAAACCTTTATATGCTTTGACATTAGTTGGTGTGGGGGGAACGGGACACTAATCTGATACCCTTTTGGAGGAGGTAGTATAAATTTGAGAATGCGAATACATTGCATTTAATTTCTGTTTACTTTTCCAGAAATATTTTAGAATGATTTAACAATGAAAATGTTTCTGTTTTTCAGTTTTAGTTAATTTGTTAGTAATGCTTTTTAAATTCTGTCTAATCATAACTGTTATGGGTATCCAAGCAAAGGTAATTTGCCCTTTTCACAGTACCTTAATGGAAATTGTTTCTTTCCCTAGACCATTCCTAGTCTGTCTTGCTTCTTGATATCAAGGTTGTTTCTCCCATGTTAGTCTATCCTTTCCATTTCCAGATAATTTTATATAGCAATAACCCATGGCTGGACATAGATAATGCTGGATTTACCCACGGTTGGCATGGTTTGGTTACGAGGGTGAAGCCTGATTGACCAAACAAAGCCAACTGTGGGTAAATCCATCATAACCCACACCCAGCCTTGGGTTATTGCTATTATGCAATGATGTTAGTTTTGTGTTTTGTTCTGTTTGTGTTGTTGATTAGGTTTCTGCTTGAAAAAGTGGAAAAAATACAAAATAAAACGGAGAGAAAATGATCCCAGACTTTTAGTTTAAGTTTGTATATTTTCTTTTTCTTTTAATTTAAATACAATGTGTTTATTGGGGCCATAACAGTTTTTCTTTGTGTTAAGTGTAAAGTGTGTGTGCATGCTTGTAGTGAAAAGGGAAGTATGGTTAGTACTGCCGTCTCTCTAGTCATGCCTTTTCTAATAGTTGCGCACCTAAGTTGCATGTACTCTATTCGTTAATATAAGTTTTAGTATTTTTACTTTCCTACAAATGCACAGTGTATGTACAGTGCTTAAGCAGGGAAAGTAGTTTAGTATGCCATTGCTCAATTGCAACAGCTCATGTATTGCTCATAACTGTCAGCTGTCCAGATTTTTGCCTCATATTTTTGGTATTTTCTTCATAAAATGTGTGTCTTTGAGAAGTCAGTGGGTAATGTAAGGCTTAAAGTCACTAAATAATGGCACACATTTAAGTTTCAGAATTCACATTGTTTAGGAAATGCTACCAGATATTGTTATTCTAGCAAGTTGGTAATTTTATAAGAACAATATCTAAAATGTGTCCGTATTTTTGGGTGTTTGTCAATTATGTCAGGCTTTGTAGAGATTTCTTGCTGTTAGAAGTTGAGAGGTATGGTAGTGCTTTATTGCTGTTTTATGGTGTTTGTGGTTTGACGAAGTCTTAATATGTTGCATATGCGAACAGGAAAGTTCAGCCTTTCAGTGATTCTTTAGCATCTGGCATTTTCCTGTTGGTATATGCTGGATTTAAAACTGGCATGCTGGTTTGATTGGCCAATCAGAGTACTTGTTTTTCAGAACTTCTGATGTTCCATTGTATAATCAGTGTTCTAGTCTCTGGCACCTTATTCTGGAAGAAGTGCCATTGTAGGTGGAATGAGGTTTACAGGGAAGAGTGCACAGTTTAGGCATATCTAATGCCTGTGGTAGGAATTTAAACTTCTACTAGCATTGTGTATCATTTTTAGGTTGTTGAGTAGTTAGACGAAACCCTGTACTTGTGTATTCTCACAACCAGATTACCAAAGAGGCAGAAATTATTATGTTTTGCTGGAAATATTAATGTTAACCATAAAAGGGTGTGTACAGTGTAATTTCTCCAGAGATGGGGTCTAGGTTAAACAACAAACGTGGTGTCTGTAATGTTAGGGAATGTGCATATTTCTTCTCCATTTGAACCACCATCCTTGTGTAGGGCAGTTACTTAAAGTATTAATGCACACTTTGGTATGCCTTCTTTCAAAGAGGTGTTTTAAACCGAATGAACGAACACAGGTATGTTGTCATTGACGTCCACAGCACGTTTGTGTATTTGTGCAATTCCACTTCTGTCAGAGACTACCATTGTCATTTGCTGGGAGTACAAGGAAATGTTGTTTGTGATCCAGTGAATGATGGACAACAAGCTCTATGTAATGGCTGCCTTCTCTGTCCATTACAGTCAAACTGAAGTATTCAGTAGGACTTAAGTCATAATCAGTAATGGAGTTTTTGCCAATGTCCAGATCCTTTGCATGTCCAAGAGGAAAGCGGCCACCTGGACATACCAGCTCAGTGATAGTGTAATCACATCGGTTGGGAAAACGGGGATTGTCTTTGATGTCCTGAATTTGAACTTTACCTGTAGGTACCAGCAAAGGATTTGTAACAACTAAAAGTCAGGAGACACAGAGGTAATTAACCTCTGACGTTGGCCCCATTTCTGGAGAAATAACTCTTTTGTACACCTCTTTAACAGTTATGATGAATGCTTCCAGCAAGGCATAACAAATTGTGCCACTTTGGAAATCTGGTTGAGAATACACAAGTACTGCTACCCCTCCCTTGTTTTGTGTCTGACCATAATGCAGCGTGATACAAAGATGTCACACTTTTTTGTGAATTTCTGTTACAAAAGTGCAGAGGTGATGCACAGATAGTTGTGAGTCAAATCAACCAGCTGAACTGCTGACAGATTTGTAGCAGTCTTTTATTTTATGGAGTCCCCATTGAGGAGCAGTATGCATGATAATTGACTTACAACTTTTCCTGCATTTTTTTTTCTGTTTTTTTCCAGCCAAGAGGCTGTCAATGTATTAGTTGTTTAAAATAAATAAAGAAGCTCCCAAACGAGACCTGATGTAAACGGGTTGGATTGCCATTGTAAACGGATTGCTACCAGGAGTCATGGGATATATTTCTGATATCGATGTTATAACTCTGTTTACATCTCTCAATATTTTGTCAAGTACCTCATTCAGAGGGGTATGGGTAAAGCCTTGTAGTGCCAAAAAGCATGAACTGAATTTGTTTTGGTTGAATGCAACTTATTTGCAGTTAAACAAGGAAGACAGCTAGGTAAGGTCTTTTTTTGAGTAGCTTACTGGTAATTAAGAGGGAGAGTTTGATATGGTAAAGTTCATTCATTTCTGTGACAGTTAATGGTATTGCAGAGCATTAGTGAGCCTTTTGGTTAAACTGGGGGAAAAGGAAGGGTCCAGCCTTGCAAGTATACAGTGGATATACAACGTGAACACACTCCACAAAAACCTGGCATTTTGTCTGATATAAAAAATAAGACCACAATAAATCATTTCAAAACTTTTCCCATCTTTAATGTGACCTATAACCTGTACAATTCAATTGAAAAACAAGCAAGTCTGTTAGGGGAAAAATATAAAAAGTGAAAAACGTACAATAAGCTGGTTGCATAAGTGTGCAACCCTTAAACTAATACTTTGTTGAAGCACCTTTTGATTTAATTACAGCATTCAGTCTTCTTGGGTAGGAGTCTTGTCAGCATGGCACATCTTGACTTGGCAATATTTGCCCACTCTTCCTTGCAGATTCGCTCCAGATCTGTCAGATTGCGAGGGCATCTCTTGTGCACAGCCCTCTTCAGGGCACCTCACAGATTTTCTATTCGATTTAGGTCTGGGCTCTAGCTGGGCCATTCCAAAACTTTAATTTTCTTCTGGTGAAGCCATTCTTTTGTTGATTTGGATGTATGCTTGGGGTCATTGTCGTGTTTTAAAGGTGAAATTCCTCATCTGTCTAGCAGATGCCTGAAGGTTTTGGGCCAAAAGTGACTGGTATTTGGAACTGTTCATAATTCCCCTTCACCTTGACTAGCCCCAGTTCCAGACGAAGAAAAGTAACCCCAAAGCATGATACTGCCACCACCATGCTTCACCATGGGGATGGTGTTCTTTTGGTGATGCAGTGTTTTTGCACCAAACGTACCTTTTGGAATTGTGACCAAAAAGTTCAGCCTTGGTCTCATCAGACCATAACATGTTTTTCCACATGCTTTTGGGAGGCTTTATGTATTTTGCTAATTTTAGCTGGGCCTGGATGTTTTTTTGTGTAAGAAAAGGCTTCTGTCAGGCAACCCTACCTCATAGTCCAGACATATGGAGAATATGGGAGATTTTTGTCACACGTAGTACACAACCAGTACTTGCCAGAAATTCATGCAGCTCCTTCAGCGTTATTGTAGGTCTCTTGGCTGCCTCCCTGACCAGTTTTTGCCTTGTCTTTTCATCAATTTTGGAGGGACGTCCAGTTCTTTGCAACATCACTGTTTTTTCTCCACTTTTTGACTACTGTCTTCACTGTGTTCCTTGGTGTATCCAGTGCTGTGGAAATTTTTTGTACCCTTCTCTTGACTGATGGCTTTCAACAGTGAGATCCCTTTGATGCTTTGGAAGGTCTCTTTGAACCATGGTGTTTGCTGTAGCAGGAAAATGAGTAATTGTCAGAAAAATCCTACTAGGACAGCTGAACTTTTATTTGGATTAATCAGAGTCTCTTTAATTGATGGCAGGTGTGTACCCAAGAAGACTGAATGTTGTAATTTAAATCAAAAGGTGCTTCAACAAAGTATTAGTTTAAGGGTGTGCACACACAGCAAAGTATTAGTTTAAGGGTGTGCACACTTATGCAACCAGCTTATTGTATGTTTTTTATTTTTTATATTTTTTCCCCTAACATATTTGGTTTTTCATTGAATCGTACAGCTTATAAGTCACATTAAAGGTGGGAAAAGTTTTGAAATGATTTATTGTGGTCTCATTTTTTATATCACAAAAACCTGGCATTTTACCAGGGGTATGTACACTTTTTATGTCCAGTGTACCTTTGCATACATTAGAAGAAAATTCCACTTTGCCTTAACAGTTTAACTCAAAGCTTAGGTTTCTTTTTTCTCCTGCAATATGGTTTCAGTATTGTTTAGGTGCCACGAACAAGTCTGTACTTTATAAAACATCCATTTCCTTGCTTTTGAGTCAAAGGAGGGGAAATCCCACAACGTTATTTAAGCTTAAAACCTCTCGTTCTTTGGCAGAGGAATTTGTATCCTCCTGCATGACATACCATAGATGTGTGGAAATCTGTAGATGTTTTTCATGATGGTTTCTGCTGCAGTAGTCTAAGCTATATATGGGTTATGTCCTGCTAAGGATATGACAGCTAACCAGCTTACAAAGCTTTCAGGGCACCTTCCACATGTCCCTATCGTTGGCTCGAGCTGAGCTGACTAAAAGTCAAGTTTGAGAGCCAAACCCTTTAGAGCTGCCGAAGAAAACACCCCTCTTAAGGTTTTCAAGGATTAATGATTGTCTAATGCTCTTCCATTGCTGGGTAAATAAGTTCCATTTGAGGGAAAGGAACTTCACTTTTACTTTTTAGGACAGAAAACATACCTTTTTTGTAAAATTTTAAGCTAGGAGAAAGTGATTTTTACTGACTGTAGTGTGAATTTTTTTTTTTCTATGGTAAAAGTTGTGTTAGTTTATTTTGTGGGCTGTGGTAAGTGTTTAAGTTGATTTTACTGTGGTTTAATGGGGAAAAGTTACTTTTCTACAACCTATCTGTTCTATTGACTATGGCTGCAAGGCTTCCACAGGAATCTGGCATGCTTTTTTCAACTTGACCATCAAACAACCAGACTGTTCCCTGGTTCTACTTTCTTGTCACAGTAAGATGAAAGATTTTTAAGCAGCCTTTGCCATTGCAGCAGGCTGATAAAATGCCTCAACTACAGGTGGATGACTTAGCTCTGGCCAAAGCAGATTCCTCAGATCACTCATCTATTCCTTGGAGCCCACTGGAGTAGTCCGAGCAGCTTCTATGGAGCAGGGATTAGATGCGTCCTCTGCGGCTGTTGGAGTGCCCTTAGCAGGCAGAGAGCCAATCTTATCAGTCCTGGGAGAAGGGGCAGAGAATGCCACTCTGCTTAGCCAGAAAGCTGTGCCCATCGCCTTGTTCTATTTCTGTTATATTAGACAGGAGTAATTTATTGGGCTTTTCTCCAGGTTTACTGCAGGCTCTTGATCCTTTCTGTATTGCTATTTCTGGTAAAAAGAAAAAAATGGATTTTTCATTTCCTGAAGAGATTCTGAAGTCTGAAAGCTCATATCATGAGTCGTCTCCACAGAATTCTGATTACGTTTGAGGGGAGTATAGCTTCACCTAGTACTTTTGAATGATTGTTTTCTCTGAAATTATTTCTATAGTGAATCAGTTGTTTTAGTGGGAAAATGGTGCAACAGTCCCACATCTGGAATTTCCAGAACCTACTCAGATTTCTCCTTTTCTTTCTGCTTTGGACTATGTTTTTGTCTCAGCCTGTAATTTCCCTGACCGCTAAAAGTCAGATTGACTTTATAAAGGGCCTCAGCGTTGTAGTTCAGATCTGACTCAGCAGCTATTGCTTTAGTGAGTCCAGCTGCTGCGAAACATTTGTTTAGTACTAATCCCTTTCCTTTGGACAAGGATGGGAAGGCATTTGATAAATTTGGGGAAAAAGTATGTTCTTCTGTCAAGCTCATGTTGAAGTTTATGCTTTGTTATTGTGAGAATATGAGGAGTATTGTGGCATCTGTTTTGTCTTGTGAGGAGGAGATATGCTTTGCGTAACCACGTGGATGTATTACATCTCAAGTGAGTAACCTCTGTTTTGAAATGTGCCTTGACTCTGCTGATGCCACTTCCCGGGCTTCTGCCACTGAAATTATGAGGAAATTTGCCTGGCTTCCTTCTCAAAACCATCCAAAAAATGTCAAAGTGAGATTCTGAATTCTCCTTTGTATAGAGAACTAGTTTTTTGGACCTTCTGATGCAGAGATCATTAAGGAGTGTAATGAGAGAGGAAATCTGATTCAAGGCATCACTTATGCTTTTCAGCCCTCCTCCAACTTTGTCAAGGGATTCAGTACTCCCTTCGCAACTTTCTTTGCAATGCAAAATACAGTCCCAGCAAGCTGCTGGTAAGCAAAAGTTTAAAAAGCAATGCATGGCCATTCGAAAAAGGGAACTGGAACTCCACCAGAACAAAGGACACTCAAATTAATAAGTCTGAATGACTGAAGGGTTTCCACCCCCCCCCCCCAAATGGTGGTTTAATCCTTCCAGAAAATCCATATCTCACATTTCAGTTTTTAGACAGTTGAGTTCTGAGAGTAGTCCATCAGAGTTACAGATAGCAGTGGATGGCTGTCCCTCCATTTCGGAAATTCCTGCACACCCACAGACCAGACTATTATTTTCCCTGTTGTCATTCAACATGTGCTTATCCCTTCTCAGGCAGAGGAAGGGTTTTATTCCAGGATGTTCATGGTGCCAAAGAAGATTCTTGGAGACACAGCCGGCCTTAGGCATAGGCCAACTTGGCGGCCACCTAGGGTGCCGCTCTAGCAGGGTGCTTTTCCAGTACTTATTTCATGTAGGTAGACCAGGATGGGGGCACCGGCTAGTGCGGTGGGGGGTGCCGTGGAGCCCTTTTGCGTAGGGCACCAGAAACAGAAAACCAAAGAAACTGTGTTGGGTAAAACCTTGGTGCAGAAATAAATCCAAATGAAAGGTAAAAAGTAAAAAATGCACCAAGATAACACACAGCAAACGTTTAATCACAGCAAAGTAGGGCACCAGTTGACCTAAGGGCGCTTCTGCTTGGAGACCAGTTCTGAGTCTTTCTGTTCTTAATCGATTTGGGATAGTTTCCAAGGTCAAAATGCTGTCTCTTCAGAATTTGTTACCCCTTATTCTCCATTTGTATTTTATAGTGACCTTAAATTTAAATTATGCATGTCCTCACATTCCCATAGGTCCAGATTTCAGATGTTTAAGGTTTTCTGAGTCTGGATCACATTATCAGTTATCTGCATTACCCTTTGATATGGCTACAGCTCCAAGGGTATTCACACAGTGTCTGGCTCCTGTTACAGCCTACTGTAGACTGCAAGGTATTCACATTTTTCCATATTTAGACAACTTGCTTATCTTTGCAGAGTGTTTTTCAAAGTGTCAGGAATCTCTTAGTTGGGTACAGGATCTCCTACACAGAGGTTTTGTTTGACTCATTCTCACTTGATTGAACTGAGGTGTCTAGGAGATAAACCCTAGCAAAACAGAGCTTTTCTTCCACAGGAAAAAAAAGATCAATATTTAACTCTATTCCTGAGTTATTCCACTCAGGCTACAGTCTCAGCAACGGAATTCTGGTGCGTCTGATGGAATCTTATACTCATGAAAGACTCCACTTGAGTAAAATACAATGGTACTTGAAATTTCTTTGATCCCAGCATCAGCAGCCCCTGACTTTTCAAATTCCAGTTTTGAGATTTGTGAAAAGTGATATCTTTGGAGGGAGACACCAGATTTCTCCGAATCCAGGTTTTCCATTCTACTTTCCTGCTCCAGCAGATACTTCAGAGTTTAATTTGGGAGCAGTGTCTGTGGGGGTAAAAGTGCAGGATCTTTGGTGGAAAAAAGCGGACCAAAACACACCACTGTAAAAGACATGTCAGCTGTTATAAATGCTCACAGTTCTCAACTGTTAAGTGTTTACAGACAACACAGTGATGTGGTACATAAACAAGCAAGGGGAAACAAGATCTTGTCCACTATGCAGACTAGCCATGGTAGCATGGGATATCATTTTCAGCTCAGTTGCAGTCTACAACGCATCTTGTATACGTTTGGAGCAAAACTGTGACAAGACAAGCTGAGCAGGACCAGGACAGACTCTCACAAAAGGAAACCAAATCAGGGCATATTCCAAGAATTGATCCAGCTGTGGATAACCACTCAAATAGATCTTTCCTCTGTTCACAACAGGTAGTTGGCAACATTCTGTTATAGGACTGCATGCTAGAAGGCCTAGAAGACTGTAATTTCTTTTCCTTGGACAGGAATGTTCCTGTATGCTTTTTCACCCTTTCTATTAATATCTAGGGTAATTCTAAAGGTTCAGAAGGACTCACTAAAGATCATTGTGGTGGCTCCCTTCTGGCCTAGGCAACAGTTGATGTCCTATTTCACCGTTGCAGTATTCCTTACAGTAGGGTTCCCCTGCCAAGGGCATCCCAATGTCCGGCCAGTATACCAAAGCTTTTAGGTTACCAAGGGTACACCATATGTCACAGGTATGCTGCCCATGTGTAGCATAGGGTATAAGGGTGATGTCTGGACATACTATCCCCAGAACTTTGCTGCCAGTCTGAAAGCCATCTTTCTGAACTGTCACAAGATGGGTTGCCAACTGGCTCACGGACAGAACCCACACTGTGAAAGTAGCGGATTCCAAATCCGACATCAGACCAGTGACAAGTGGAGTACCACAGGGTTCAGTCCTGGGTCCTCTTCTGCTTGGTATCTACTCTGAAGTGCAGGCCAACACACAAGGTCTCTGGCTAACAAAGTTTGCAGATGACTGCAAACTAGGAGCCATAATCGAAACTCCTAACTATGTGGACAAACTACAAAAGGCCTCACTGAGACAGATACCTGGTGTCAAAGCCATGGCCTGAAGCTCAATGCCACAAAGTGAATTGTCATCCCCTTTGGTAAAAACTCTGTACCCATGAACTACCACATGGCTGGTAGCCTACTTAATGCCGAAAATGTGATGAGACCTTGGGACACAGGTGGACAGTATTCTCTCCTTTGATAATCACATCGCCACAGTGGTCAGGAAATCCTTCTACGTGGCTCATCTCATCACAAAAGGATTCTCATCCAGAAAAAAAGAGGTCATTGTTCCCCTCTACTCATCACTCATTAGACCCATTATAGAGTACAACGCCCCTTTTGGTATGTACCTCACAAGACATCTACAACAACTGGAAAGACCACAGAAATACCTCACAAAGAGGATTACTGGCCTCAAACAGATGCCCTATGCAGACCGTCTCAAAAAATTACAGCTGTACTCCATCGCATATCTCCTACTCGGGGGCGATCTCTGCCTAACATACAAAGCTATGTCAAACCCAGAGCTGTTGGACATGCTCCACTTAAAGAAATCCCAATCCCTCCGAGCTACACGCTCTAGGGGCCTAAACCTTGTCACCACAATAAACAGAACATGCTAGAGGGATAGATTCTTGTCCCAGAGACTTCCGATACTCTGGAACAGACTACCTATCTGTCAAACAGAGCTCCTCATTAGCAAAGAAAAATCTTGATGATTGAATGGGAAATGGGAAATTCACCCCGGGGATCACTTCTTCTGTTCTGCTCGACAGGGGCACAGGAAAATAAATTTCTTGGGTGACGAAAGCCATGGTACATTTTTTGGCTAGGCTTGTATGGGCCCTAGTGCCGATAGCCTAGTACCTACCTATCAACTCTCACTTTATTTGCTGGTTCACCAAGCTACTTTTCAGATAAGTGCCCCTATTGGGGTTTTTGCTGTTATCTTTTTCCTTTGTTTCGTTGCTTATGGGGTTCATGTCATCCAAAAAGGGTAAATGCCAGTGCAGGAGGCAGATTCCTCATAAAGGTCATCACAAGCAGTATTTATTTTGTCTCAAGCTTTCGTCCTGAAGACTCTTCTTAGTCTGCTTTCCTCTTTGGCCATTTATTTGGAGACCTAATGTCTTAAGTTTTTACCAAACGATGTTGTGGAAGAAACTTCCCGCTCTGAGGGTCAGCTCTCCATGAAGAAAAAGGCCAAGAAAGCTTGGCTTGATTCTTTGGCTGTGCCACCTCTGCTGGATGTCTCTCGAGGCTAGTGAAAGCCTGGAGGATTGCCCAGCTCCTTTTGTTGGATTCCTCTGCCATGACCTTTTCAGAGCCCGGCATGGATCCTACATCATGCATGTCCAAAGAGACCTTGCAAGCGTCTGCTTCAGATGTTCAGGGGGGGACGGTAGCCACTTATTACTGAAGGGCCTAGGGGTGTTCCTCAGATTTTGGTTAGGGAGGAGGTACTGACTACCATTTTAGAGTGCTGTATGGGGTCTGAGTCTTCTAAGTTTCACAGGGCTGATGTCCATTTAAAGAAGAAACCAAACACAAAATATGTTTCTTCTGCTCTTAAGGACCCTCAGAGTGAATGGCAAAATTTCACTCAGGATTTATTAAATGACCTTGTGGTCATGAAGCCTCCTCAAGGAGTTTCTGTTCCAGGTCCTCCTTGGACTTCTGCTCCTCTTAGGAGGCCTAGTGATCAGGATTCCTTTGAGGAGGAGGGGGATTCAGATGAAAAATCCCTTGCTTATTCTTCCCAGATTCCTTCTACCTTAGACTATGGATTTGGGGAAGAGGAGTCCACTACTACTGACACTCCTTGAGGAAATTTCCTTTGGGGACACCGTTTCCATAATGTTAGGATTTTTAAAATGGGATTATGCTGAGGTTTCTGTGGTTCAGAAAAGTATCATGAGCTTCTGCAAATGGATTATCCTAGACCTTCTGCTGTTCCTCCTGTTTTGGCTGCCTTGTTGGATGCCTTTTGTACTGCATCTCAGGCAACTGATTCCCAGCCCATTTCCCCCAAAAAGCCTGACCGGTTTTGTGAGGTTCCAGGTGATTGCAAATTTCTCTTGTAGTTTTCATCTGCTGACCCTTCTGTGGTTTCTGCTGCATCTGACAAGCCATCTAAGTTATGGTCTTCGAAATTGCTAAGGACAGCAGAGCTATGGAAAGCCTGGGTAAGAAGGTATATACCTCAGCTACCCTTGCTTTCAGGGCTGTCGGTTATCAGACCCGTATGACTAGGTATATTTTGACTTCTTTCTCAGGCTTGTCCGGTTATTTCTGACCTTCCTTATTCTAAGGGGAAGATGTCTGCTCATTACTTGGTACGGACTTTCAGGTGGCTCACCATTCTGTTAAGTACAGCTGTGATGCAGCAGATGCTTCTTCTAGATATCCCTGGCTTCAGCTTCAACATCTGCTTGATAGTAAGGCTGTTGATGGCTGCTCCTCTGGATAACAACCATTTGATTAGTGGTGCTGCTGATCTGTTTAAGTCCTTACAGAAAAGAAGGGTAAGGCCTTACAAGATCAAAAACATATTTTTGCTTCTCCTGTGCCTAAATTCCAAAGAAATTACCCTAATAAGCTGGCCTTTGTTCGTAGGCAGTATTGTCATCCTCCTGTTGGTAAAAAGGGTGGTAGAAGGACTTCTGCTAAAGCTACCCAGACTTCTTTAATGCAGAAATCTCCTTTTCCTGAGAAACTAGGTGCTATCTGATTATCCTGTTCTTCTCAGCCAGATTCCTCTTTCTGTCTTGTCTTTCCCTGTCCCTTCCTGTTTGGTTAAAAATAACTCTGGATTCCTTGGTTCTGTCTGTCATCTGCCTAGGGTACTACATGATCTGGAAATCTCTTCCCTTTCATGGGTATTCCTCAGCCCCTTTGGGACCATTTAACCTTTTTTCCAGTGGTGTTTCAGGATTTTTTGACTCTGGGAATTATTGGGGAACTTCCAGTTTCTGAAAGGGGCAAAGGGTTTTATTCCAGAATATTCTTGGTCCCCAGGAAAGAAGGTACTTTGAAGTCCCATTCTGGATCTTTCACCTACTCGCCTTTCTGAAGGTTCCTTCCTTTCAGATGTTGTCCCTTCAGACTTTGTTTCCTCTGCTGCTTTCTCAAGTTTTTCTAGTTTCTCTGGTCCTTAGGGGTGGTTATCTTCATATTCCTATTCACCCCCTTTTTAGGAAGTTTTTATGTTTCTCTGTTGCTTCCTGGCATTTTCAGTTTTCTGCTTTGCCCTTTGGCCTCTACTGCCCCAAGGGTATTCATGAAATGCATTGGTCCTGTGATCCCCTTTTGCATGCTAAGGGGGTTGCAAGTCTTTCACTACCTACACTACCTACGTTTCAGGCCTCCTCTCCTGAGTTTCCACTGCATCATCTTAACTTTTCTCTCCTGTAAAGCCCTGGTGTTCACTATAAATTTCCAAAAGTCCTTCCTGACTTCACAATATCATGGGTTTCTGGGATGCAGGATCCAGACTGTTCCAATACTGGCATCCCTGCTTCCACCCAAGGCCTTAACTCATTGCTTTATTTCGTCCTTTCTTCCTCTGGCCTCAGTTACAGCCAGGGAATTTCTGAGAGCTCTGGATTTTATGGACTCCACCACTCATATGCCCCATCTAGCCAAACTTCTCATGAGAAAACTTCAGTGGTTTCTAAAGTCAGTTTGGTTTCATCATTTTCATCCCCTAGATTTCTTAGACCCTCTTCTTCCATGCCTAAAGCCGGAATTTCAGTTGTGGATTTGGCAGTGTCACTCAGTCCAGGGCTCCCTTTTTAACCTCCCCTTCCCTCTCAGTAGCTTTTCACAGATGCTTCATATGTGGGATAGGGTGCTTCCTTCGGTTGTCTAAAAGTACAGGGCCTTTGGTCACCTCAGCAAAAGAAAGGTCATATCCGTGTCAGAGATGAGAGCTCTTCTGTTGACTTCAGGCATTTCATTCTCTTTTTTTTTTTCTCTCCATGGCCACTAAAGGTTCTGCCAGACAATACCACAGTGATGTGGTGTGTCAATAAGCAAGGAGGGACAGTATCTTATCTCCTATGTAGGTTAACACTTCTGGTGTGGGAACTAGCTATCCAGTATTCAGTGATGCTTCAGGCAGTTTACATTCCCTTAGGTCAGAACACTGTGGCAGACTCTCTGAGCAGGTCCATAAGACAATCCCATGAGTGGATGCTTCATAGGGATGTGTTTCTGGACATTGCCCTCCAGTGGGGTTCTTCTCATGTAGATCTTTTTGCCTCCCCTCTGAACAGACAGCTTGATCTTTTTTTGTGCCAGAGCCCCATGTCCTCTGGTCTGGAAGGTGGATGCCCTATCTTTTTCCTGGAAGGGGTGTTTCTTTATGCCTCCCCCCTCTCATTCCCAAAGTCTTGTTCAAGATATAACGGGATGCTCCTAAAATCTTGCTGGTGACTCCTTTTGACCCAGACAGCATTTGTTCCCTTTTCATCTGTATTTAGTCAAGGGCAGTTGTCAGGTTACTTCACAGGGTGAACCTACTCATACAAGACAAGGAATCTGTCATCCACCCCCACCTGTCCGCTCTTCAGCTGACACTGTGGGTGACAGGATTTTGATTCCATATAGACACCTTTTTTTCTGAGGACATACTTGGGGTCCTGTAGGAGGCCAGGAAGCCCACTACTAGGAAATCCTACTTATCCATATGGAAGAGGTTTTCTGTTTGGTGTCTTTCTCATAACCTGGATCCACTTTTTGTGGCTGTTCTTTGGTTCTGTTATTTGTGTGAACTGCTCAATGATGGGTTGGCATATTCTTCTGTTAAGGTCTACTTGTGAGCTATTTCTGCTTAATAAATACAACTCCCTAAAATTACAAAAAACACAAGTACAGAGCACCAATGGTTAAAAAGCTTTACTTCAATCACTCGCAAGGCAGCAGAAGTGGGAAAATGTAATGTGTGAAGGGATTTGTGTCTTCTTTTAATTCATGTTATGAGATATTTTTAAACAGAGTTGCCTTTTTTGCACTTTGCTTGCAGAGTAATTTTAATTAAAAACAGCAAGCACTTTAGCATATTTCTCCAATTCAGGATAAAAAATATTGTCTTTGTACTGCTGCAGACACTGGCATGTAGCAGAACAAACTCATTGAAGTGTTAATAAACAGCTCTTAGATTGCCAAGGTGTTTTTAACACCTTATAAAAAGTCTGGGGAAAGTCCCTGTACTTGTATGCCTTTAAAAAAGACTGCAATTTAGAGAGCAGTATAACTGCTGTAAGTAGCTTAAAACAAGCTCTGAGAGAAATGTATACAATGGTCATTCAGGAAAAAATATAAGTGCATTGCTTCAGAAGATGTGCAAGATGCCTGTGACTCATACTGCTAACATCCTATCTCAGTGGAATAGGAAGACATAACTTTTTTAATTTCTCCAACTCTTTTGGTTTCTAATACAGTGATGGGAATGGACCCCCATTCCTAAGTCAAAGTACAATTAAAGTTCATAAAATTAGTATTGTTTCAGTCTTTGTCTTAGCACCCGCAATGTGCCCAGTAATGACTCCTCCTGCAATTCATATGGAGTTACATGCATTGGTAGCATATCTAAATATGATTGTAGACTTGTTATTTGTTACTATCGGAACTATCTGGATATCTTTCTTCCACATTGCTGTAGTTTCTGCTTGCAAATCCTGATATTTTATGACACTCTCTCTGTGCAGGACACTGTAGTCACTGGGTGCAGTGACTTCACTGATCATTGCTACTTTTTGTCTTCTTTTCATGGACCACTCTGCCTGGTTTTCTAGCATCTATCTTTTGAACTGTTGGCAATGGATGATCCCATGTGATGTAGACTTCATATTTTTCTATGATGCTTTCTGGCTCATGTTTCCAGTGTCCTTCAGCCTCTTCAGTACCATAATGTTTGCACAATCCCCAGTGCAACAGTCTCGCCACATTATTATGCCTTTCAGTATACAGTCCTTCTGCCATTAGTAGGTCGCAGCCAGCAATGAGGTGTGCAACTGTTTCCAGTTCTGTTTCACAAAACCTACATTTGTTTATTTCTCCCACATATTCAATGGACTTTGTAAACCAATGTGTACGTAGCCGACTATCTTGTGCCGCCACTATTAACCTTTCATCTCTTGGTTTGAATTTGCCTCTACTTAACCATTGCTGCATTTGTTCTTGATCAACATGAGGTTCTTCCAAAAGTTTTCTGTACTTGCAGCTATATTTATACATTTTCCACATTTCTTGCCTTCTCATCTGGTCCTTCACTTTATATTCTTTTGTTTTTTTGGCACATTCAGTTGCTACCTGGTTTTTATCCACTTGTGGTTTGATTTCCATTCCTGCTTGACCCTGATATGCTTTAGCTAGCCTAAGCAGAGACGTCATCTTAGATTTATTCTCCTCCTGTTTTAAAACTTTCACAATGTTTGGGTCCTGTGAGGTCAACAGATATGTGTGGAGTCCCATAATTGCAGATCTGTACATGCAGTCAATTTTAAGGAGACCCATCCCTCCTTCGGAACAAGGAATATATAATCTTGGTATGCAGTGATTTATGTAAATCATTTGGTGAGCATGAAACATCCTTATCTAATCTAGCCAGCACGTTTTGGGGTCAGTCAGTCACTCCAAAACTGTAAGTTAGGGCAGGAAGAGCAAATTGGTTTATAGCTTGGATTTTGTTCCTAGATGTCAAAGCTGTTTTCAGGATTAATTTAAGTCTTCTGAAGTACTCCTTAACGTTTTATTTGCATTTGTTCATGTTTTATTGTTGTTCCTTCATCAATTCCCAAATATTTATACATTCCCTTTTCTTTTATATCACATTATTGTCCCAAACTGATGTTTTCTTAGTTATGCAGGTTTCCTGCTTTAAAGGTTGCTTTTCCACATTTATCAAGACCAGATGACATTCTTGTATCTGAAAATGTTTTGACAACTTGCAGTTGTGCTTTCAGTTCCTCATATGATTAACTCTACAGTTTCAAATCATCGACAGAGAAGATGAGAAATCTTTGCACTTTGTGGTTTTCTATGAGCCATATAACCATTATAGCCATAACCTAAGATGTTGAGTAGACAGCTTAATGGATTAAGGGCAAGGCAGAGTAGCAGCCACTAACTTATGTGTAGCATGATTGATATAAAGGTGACCTGAAATGGTTCTGGGAAGGAGATTGAAAAAAATGTACTTGTACAAGATCATGTCAGTATGGCAGGCCCCTTGTTGGCCATTTTGTGGGGAGAAATATAAAAAGCACCTAGAGTGATTTTGACGCATCAAAATAACTTTAAAAACAAAGATCTAATGGAAAAGTCAAGTTTTTGAGTTCCAAGGTGAATCTTTCCTTTAAAAGGCTTGATGAAGTATCATTCAAAAGGTCTCTGGCTATGTCACCCTGCTGAATATGAAGTGTATGTGTTTGATTTAAAGGAATCAGTTCCATGGGGTCCAAACTCATGAATTCAGAAGGAATGGGACATTGAGTCAAAAGGTTTGGTGAGATCAACAAATAACACCTTTTTTTACGGAGGTCATCTTTTTTCCAGGTAATTGAAGATGAAATTAACCAGAGAATGAAAGGCTGTGGTCGATCTGCACTTCTCTTTCTGAAGTCAAGATGAAGCTGATAGAGGAAGGAGTTATGGCATTGTGTTACTTGGATTCCTACTACCCATTCAGGAAGATTTACTGGGGACTGGAAATTGGGCACAATTTAGGTGGTGAAGACTTCTGTGAAGAGGTTGGGCTGCAAATGATCAATAGTTTCCAGGAAAAGGAAGCAAACTGATACAATACAATGTTATCTCCTAGAGAAGTAAATCTGAATTTATCTCATAGTTTATTGAATTTGAAAATTTGCCCAGTTGGACTTCCCTAGTAAACAAATGTTAAATAAAATCAATAAATACATTTCCAGATGCAGCTCTCTGCATCAAGCACAATTTCCTTTAAGGGCACAAAGGGAACAACTTCAGTCCAGGATATGGATTTCTCTCCCTCTCCCCAAGTCCCCAGTAAGACTCCCCACTGGCACGGCTGTAGAGTTCGGCCCTCAGCCAAGTGTCCAAGCCAAGTCCCCCAATAACCCTGTCTGTGAAATTAGTGCTGTGTCCCTGCTCCAGCCATGTGACGCACACACACACGCGCATACACACACACACACACACACACACACACACACACACACACACACCTGGGAAGGCTGGCACAGATTTACTAGCTATGCCTCTCTGCCCAGACTGTAAGGTGGTTACTGCTACCAGACACTCTGACGCTGTTACAAGGGTACCCAATTGTACTGAGTGAAATTAATACTAATACAAATGGTAGTGTTTTGACCAATGCAGTAAGGCTTTCAAGAGTGGCCACAGTGTCACTGAATAAATACAAATACTCTCAAAGCTTAAAATATTCTCTAAAGGACCAGCCACAATAAAAAGTTCAAATATGTTTAATAATAAAATAACATGAAAATACTACATATCTATTTGCAGTAAACAATGTTTCACTTACAGGAAATATTGAAATAACAGAGATGAATAGATTCACATAGATACAGAAAAACAGTGCTCAACTAATCTTATATTTTTCTGACTGATCTAAATAATTACTATTCCATGGTCACTTACTAGAGCAAGGCAGGATGAAGTAGTCGAGGGGTACTTCTATGTCAGGTAACAGAGTGCTCAGAGGCTTCATTTAGTATTAAAACATAATTTTTCTCTGGATTACAAAATAACATCAGATACATCTGGTCATCTGACTTTGGTTCCCATTCTACCCCCTTTCCTAGAAACTGACCCAGAATCTCACAGACACGTGTCAATAATACACACCCATAGAGCTTTATCTTAGCAGTCATAAAACAATAAAACACTTCCACTCTTCCTACAGGAACTAATAAAACCATTCTCTGACGCAGACATTTCATCTCTGGCTGCAGTCAGAACTGTAAGATACAATCCTTGTGGCCTAAATTAAGTAATTTAATTACATACTATTTTTCAAAGTTAGCTGGAGCTGAACTTAGCCTCTTCTGTACCATTCTCCTCTGTTGCAATGTTAATTTCAATAGTTGTAATACAGTCCTACATACAAGTGTTTTCTGTCCAGCAGGACACTATTGATACATTTTTAACAGAAGCAGCTTTACAAATGCATTTTTCAACACAAGCATCTGTACAAATCAGTTTGATATACAAATGACATATAATTCTTTACAGAATTCCAGCTAGTTGTGCTGAACTATGGTAGTCATCCACTGCCCTACCTCTGGCATAGCTGGCAGTACCTCACATCATCACGTTTATTATCATACTCATGTGTTGTTGGAAACTTTAGCAACTGGATGTCTTCTTGTACCTTGCATACTCCTCTATATTCTTCTCTTCATATCTGTACTCTTCTTCCCATTTCCTGTTGTATTTCTCTCTGTTCTTTCCTGTTTTCTATAGTTAGTAGTTACCATTTGTCTGTAGTATGGGTTTGTACTGCTCATTTGTGTTATATTGTACTGTAATTGTTTTAAAGTACTTCTTTTCAGAATGGTGCTTTGTATGGCATAGCACCAGTTGTACACACCCCTTCTGCTAATTTGCACTATGCAGTACTGATGTCACTCCACCATTAGTGCTGCATTGCACGAATGGGTGCAAAACTGTCTTCCACTTGTATGCTATGCCATTATTTATCACACAGAAGAGTACTAGTGAGTCTGCTCTTTATAAATGGCTGTACGGATTTCTATTTACACACATCAGTGTTCCAGTCATGTCTAAAACCTGTCAATGCCACATGCATCCATCATCCAGGCACCTGCCTCTTAGGCATTTAATTTACACATGTATATTTTTTTGTTCCACCATCTTAATGTACTCTAGGCATTGGCCATCTACATTGCTGTTTTAAAGAGCTTCCAATTATATCTGTCTGTCTTCGGCTTGGTACTTGTAGGCCCACCTCCTCCATCACAACCACCTTCTTCTCATTTTAGATGCATCATTCTTCTGTTGTTTCCTCACCCTCATGTCCAGGAAGTGTGCACCACTCACAAGGGGTAATCTTAAGTTTTCAGTGTCTGGCTATCCAGGAGAGAAAAGTGGGGAAACAAGTTTCATACTGACTAAACATATAAAAACAATCCTAGAGCTGGACCTTATTTCAGAATGCGAATGAACAAGAGCATACGTCTATTTCATTATCTCCAGAAACATAAATATTTGGAAAATTCTGTGTGATTTGGAAGGGGAGCTGGCCATCTGAGTTAGTTGCTTTGCTTTGGTAGTGATCATGGCAGGCATGCAGAGTGGGAAAGCAGCCTTATGAAGTCTAGGTTTCGCCCTTGGTTAGCAGTCGTAGTGTTATATTTCTTCCTCTACATGTCTTAGAGATTCAGTTATTTAAAGTTTCATCTGGCTAAAACAAAGCAGTCAAAGGTTCAGCTTGAAAAAAATTATAAAAAAAAATATTTTTTGCAGGAGAAAAGCTCTCCTGCAGCCCATTTGTGGCAAACCCTTACTAATTCTATGACCACACAACCAATCCCAGAAAAAAAACAAAGCAGTTTGAATTACTACTGATGCACAAATAAAAGCCACACTGGAAGGCCCTTTTTGATGAAAAAGAAATTGGAGAGACAAACCCAGGAATAAGAAAGTGACTCAAAACTTTTGTCCATTTTACAATTAAGTACAAGGAAGCCAACGCCTTTGAACACACTGAACTTTGGCCTCTGTTATACAGAAGTTTGATAACCTGTTTCATTCCCAGAAGGAATGTTTCTCATGGCTTGATGCATCTAAAAAATCCCTGCTTTTTAAGCCTGAGCTGTCTGTCCAAGGGATTTAGGTTTGTGTTCTTCACTTTTATCTTTGAGGGATTTGATGTAATGCACATGTATTTCCACTGAAGTTACTGGATGAAATGAAGTGTTCTGTGGGGGGGTATACATGATAGCTCCTTCAAGGGAATCATTAAGGCTTAGATAGTCATGGTTACTATGACTGGCAGTCTTATGGCCTGGATGACTTACAGAACAGCAGACTGATTTGCAGTGGTAGCAAAATCCAGAATTCACCAGTAGTCCTGATTCAGCCTTGCTTCATCTGCCGAGACTAGCCTCTGAAATCAATGAATTTTTGAAATCTAAGAAGGTATAAGGAGCAGGGGCTCTGGATTTTCAGTCTACACCACTGTCTGGACTAATTGTGATAATTATGGCAACAACACTGAGTGAAATGATTGACCATAAGAGTGTGTAGCAAATTCTTCTCCCTTAGGCTATGACAAGCACATGACCATAACCAAGTATACAGCTGAAGGACAGAGAGATATTCACTAGCTCCTCAGTACCTTGGCCACCTCGTTTTCAAAGCATCGCCTTTCCGTGTCTTTCAGTGCCTTCTAACAAGCTATTATACTGTAATTTCCAGGGGAGGCCAGTAATACTATTCTCAAGTCACAACTGCACTGCTCTTCCTTTTGTGGTAGCTGGCTGCCACCTACTAGACAAAGTGTATCACCCCAAGGTTACAAATTACTGTACAATCTTAAACCACATATAGTATAATTCATTTTATGTTAGCTCTGGCTAAGCATTCTGTTTTCAAAAGGCAGGTGCCAACAGTTATAAATGACATTATTTAAATTATGAAGCAACCAACCACAACGTGTTAAAATTGAATAACAAAATTCTTTACTTAAGAAAACTGAGCAATACACTTTGAAAATTAAGTATATAGACAGTCATATTGTTGCACAGGGAAATAAGTCTGGAACAGGCAGGCAGTATTATAAAAAGATTCTCCGCTAGCTGTCTAACACTGCTACCAATACTACTACAATTGAGCATAACTTTAGTCTGACTATCTCTGTCTGACAGTTTCAGAGTACCAGCCTGCAAATAAATGCATGCTACCTCCCCGATTCTGAGTAGCAGACAGTCCACACAGAGCACCAGCTAACTAATAGCTGAATACCTGCTGGTGAAATCTCTTCAGAGAGATTTGCTTTATGTAACTATCTCTAGAGTGGTGGTTTGGAATGAGACCTTGCAAGGTGACGTGTTAATACAGTCCTTTTGGCAAACTCCTCATTTTCCTGCATTAGGTTGAGAAGTTCTCATTACTTCCTGCAGGGCCCATTTTCAAATTCAAACCGCATTTTCTTGCAACAGAGTTCCGTAGCTTCCTGGGAGGTTCCAAGGTGAATAAGCCATTTCCTGCCAATTAAAGTGTTTTCTAAGTAAGGGTTGGCAGTGTAGTGCATTGTGTAGCAGTCTTCATTTAGCTAAGGAGCTTTCTTTGCAGAGTATGCATGTTATCCCACCATTCATGTTTTTTTTTTCCTGGTGTTTGTTTCCTTTCACAAACTTAAGATATGTAGTAAGTAGATTAGTGACTTCTAAACTGTTGTAGGCGTCTGTGCATGCATGTGTGATATGAAAGAATGGTCTGGAAATCTGCTTTCTATCCCTTGCCCAGAAAACTCCATGGATGAGGGTCATTATAGGAACCTGCAGAGAATCGAGCATGAATGGATGGATGTGTGTGTGTGTGTGTGTGTGTGTGTGTGTGTGTGTGTGTGTGTGTGTGTGTGTGTGTGTGTGTGTGTGTGTGTGTGTGTGTGCTCGTGCATCTGTGTTTGTACTCGTACATGATTGCCAACGTATGCATGCATACACACATATGTTTGTTAGAACACGTGGGTTTTTGTACTTGTTTGTTTTTCTGTGCATGTGGTTTTGTGTGTGCCTGCATGTGTGTTTATGTGCGCTTACATACACAGATATACGTATGCACACGGAAACACAATTGCTTGCATTTCTTTGCATTTCTGTGTGTGAGCATTTCAGTGTGCGTGTGTTTGTCTGATAGCAGTTTCACTTTTAAGGTGCTGTAGATTTTCACAGAAAAGACCATTAGATTTTTTTTTTTCTTGCATCATAACAGAAAGTAGTTGCATGATTTTGCAAAGTTTCTCACTGTTTTTCACAGAAGGCTTAAACCATTGCAGCTGAGGAGCATATGCCTCAACTTCTTAGCAGAAGAAATCTGGAAAAAGCCAAAAATAATAGGGGGACAAAGGCTTCAAAATATTAAAAGAATTTTACATTTTGCTGTTGTAAATAAAAGGTTTTTGAAGTTACCATGCATTTTCTGAACAGTATGAAGCCTGAAACTCAAATGTCTATCATTATTTAGTGAATTCAGTCCTCACTGTTTTGCAAGAAAACCACAAATTTTATTGGGAACAGACCAAAAGGGTGAGGCACAAATCTAGACAGTTGCAAGATATGCTGAGGTGTGAGGTTTTACCTCTAATTGAACTGCAGTAGGGCGTGTAGGAGAGAGTAGAAACGTTATATTTGTTAGTTAAAGCCCCGCAAAAGAAGTCTTCTGATTCCCAGTAGCTGTTGCCAGTTTGGCCCACTGCCCTTGCTTGACCCTAAGGCCAAGGCCATTAGTGGTTTCAAGGCGACCACTAGCATGCCTGCCTGCTAACATGACTACTACTGAAGGGGGTGATCACAAGGAAATTGTTCCTTCCTTGTCTCTTGGGTGGTTTCCTGTTACTGTCTACAGAGAATCTCGCAAGTACAGCTGGTGCAAACGGCCAAAAAAAAAAAACACAACTCAAATTCAAAAAGGAGTGGCCAGCACCAAAAAGAGTGGAACACTTGAATTTAATACAGTGGCAACACCAATGTAAATCAGACCGGTTTCAGCACAAATGCCTTTCTCAGTGATAAATTCATCAAAACAGTACACGTATATATACACACACCCCTAACTAATTAACACTCAGTTATTGCACAATTACCTTATTCCAAGTTACAAGTGGTCATTAAGACCTGGAGAAAAGAACCCACCTAACTTGATAATCCAACTCCTTTCTTTTTTATTTAGTAGAGTATGCCAGCCTGTCATCATAAAATTAAATGTGGCCGAACATTCAGTTCATAATACATTTTGAATAAATTGCATTTATTTAAATTGTATTTGCTTTAATACTGCTACACACAAGTGTGCTAGGCTGCACTGCACTTGAATTGTTTTTAGTGCTGTTTTAGCTGCTTTAATGTAAAAAAAAAAAAAAAACTCTGCCTGTTTCCTACCTTTCCTGTAACTAGTGTAGTCCAGATACATCTGCTGTATCCAGGAGTGTATGTAAGCTTCTGAGCCACCCAAGCCTTTCTGTGTTGGAGGGAAGCCTTCTAGCTTATCAGTGGGAGTGGTAAGCACTAGGTAGCCTATCTGCCACAAGAGGAGTTGTTTCTCATCCAGAAATTGTAGTTTTATTGGTCGTTTGGGCAGTTTCTCTGTCTCTCTCTCTGTCTCTCTCTCTGTCTCTCTCTCTGTCTCTCTCTCTCTCTGTCTCTCTCTCTCTCTCTCTGTCTCTCTCTCTCTCTGTCTCTCTCTCTCTGTCTCTCTCTCTCTCTGTCTCTCTCTCTCTGTCTCTCTCTCTCTCTCTCTCTCTCTCTCTCTCTCTCTCTCTGTCTCTCTCTCTCTCTGTCTCTCTCTCTCTGTCTCTCTCTCTCTCTGTCTCTCTCTCTCTGTCTCTCTCTCTCTCTCTCTCTCTCTCTCTCTCTCTCTCTCTCTCTCTCTCTCTCTCTCTCTCTCTCTCTCTCTCTCTCTCTCTCTCTCTCTGTCTCTCTCTCTCTCTGTCTCTCTCTCTCTCTCTCTCTCTCTCTCTGTCTCTCTCTCTCTCTGTCTCTCTCTCTCTCTCTCTCTCTCTCTCTCTGTCTCTCTCTCTCTCTCTCTCTGTCTCTCTCTCTCTCTCTGTCTCTCTCTCTCTCTGTCTCTCTCTCTCTCTCTCTCTCTCTCTCTGTCTCTCTCTCTCTCTGTCTCTCTCTCTCTCTGTCTCTCTCTCTCTCTCTGTCTCTCTCTCTCTCTCTCTCTCTCTCTCTCTCTCTCTCTGTCTCTCTCTCTCTCTCTCTGTCTCTCTCTCTCTCTCTGTCTCTCTCTCTCTCTCTGTCTCTCTCTCTCTCTCTCTCTCTCTGTCTCTCTCTCTCTCTCTCTCTCTCTCTCTCTCTCTCTCTCTCTCTCTCTGTCTCTCTCTCTCTCTGTCTCTCTCTCTCTCTCTGTCTCTCTCTCTCTGTCTCTCTCTCTCTCTCTGTCTCTCTCTCTCTCTCTCTCTCTCTCTCTGTCTCTCTCTCTCTCTCTCTCTCTCTGTCTCTCTCTCTGTCTCTCTCTCTCTCTCTCTCTCTCTGTCTCTCTCTCTCTCTGTCTCTCTCTCTGTCTCTCTCTCTCTCTCTCTCTGTCTCTCTCTCTCTCTCTCTCTCTCTCTCTCTCTCTCTCTGTCTCTCTCTCTCTGTCTCTCTCTCTCTCTGTCTCTCTCTCTCTCTGTCTCTCTCTCTCTGTCTCTCTCTCTCTGTCTCTCTCTCTCTCTCTCTCTCTCTCTCTCTCTCTCTCTCTCTCTCTCTCTGTCTCTCTCTCTCTCTCTCTCTGTCTCTCTCTCTCTCTCTCTCTCTCTCTCTCTCTCTGTCTCTCTCTCTCTCTCTCTGTCTCTCTCTCTCTCTCTCTCTCTCTCTCTCTGTCTCTCTCTCTCTCTCTCTCTGTCTCTCTCTCTCTCTGTCTCTCTCTCTCTCTGTCTCTCTCTCTCTCTCTCTCTCTCTCTCTCTCTCTCTCTGTCTCTCTCTCTGTCTCTCTCTCTCTGTCTCTCTCTCCTAGTCTAGTTCAGGTCCTTAGTTTTAGCACTTGAATTTGCTTATTCATCCTCAGCACTTGTTCAGAACTTGTTGTAAGCACTAAATAAGCTACAAATTACTACAGCACTCAACCTTCCTCATTACCTAGAGGAAAACAGTTTTTGTACTTCCTCACTTATCTAGAGGAAAATATTTTTGTATTCGGGCATATCCAAGGGTCAGCCCTCTCCTCCTACCACCCAACACTACAACCTGTGAGAGATGCACTTAGCCAAACTGGAGGTCAAGCTCTCTCCAGCCAAGACTGAACTTGACAGTCAAGAGGCAAAGGTAAACTCTTGCACCACACCAAACTCATCACATAGTCCCACTAAATCTATACCACCAAAATCCACACATAGAAACACAGAAACATTCATGGAGGCTCTCAATAATGATCTGCTCAAGCAACAGAGACCTCCAAAGCAGAAACGCAAGCAATCTCCACCCCCCCCAACACAACCCAAATGATGCATAGCCCACAGAGTCAGTGTGCCACTCAACCACAGCCCATAAGGCAAAACAACGTACCCAACACACTAGTCATAGGTGACTCTATAGTCAGGCACACTAAACAAAGAGAAGGTTACTGTCGGCTGCCAGGATCCGCCACATAACCCACGCATTCAGGTCACTCCACAACAAGTACAAATACAACTCTGTCATTGTCCATGTTGGTGTGAACAACCTGAGACATACCTCCCTGGACTACATGAAAAGAGACATGGAAGAGCTCTCCGATCTTGTAGCCCAAGCAGGTATGACCCTAGCCCTGAGTAGCATTCTGCCTTTGCCTAGAATGATACCGCAGTACAAGGACAAAATGATTGACTTCAACAATTGGCTAAGCTTCTAGTGTCATTCTAAGGGGATCCAGTATCTCTCTGCCTGGGATGACATGGTCAGCAGACCATGATGCTTTGCCAGAGATGGCCTGCATGTGTCGCCCGTGGGACTCAGGATACTGGCTAAGGCTCTTGCCGCCCCTATGATGCCGTTTTTAGGCAAGGTTCAAATGACAAATTCACCACCGTGACGGGAACCGGCTGAGGGTAATGCTACTCAATGCTACAAGTCTAAATCTCAAAATACAGTCACTCGAGGCACTCCTTTAAATGGAGCACATCTATATCTGTGCAGTGACTGAGACCTGATTCAAGGCTCCAGAGAGCACCCCTGCACTACCAGGCTATAACTCGTAACACACTTTTTGCCCATGTAACTTGGACCGGAACTCCAAAGGCAGAGGTGTATCCATATTCATTAAGGGTATCCACACCTCCAGGCTAGTTGCTCAGCATAATGCATCCAAGGTTATCCAAGTACAACTAACGCTGGGCAAAACTGCAATCCAAATTGTAGCTTGCTACAGATCCCCCAGGATTCCCACTTCTCCTCTTTTTCTTGATGTACTGGAAAATATTAGGGTTCAACCAAACACCCTAGTAATGGGCGATTTCAACTACCCCACCAATAACTGGGAAAACTACTCGTGTACCAACTCCTTTGCTCAATGCTTTCTGGAATTCATACATTCCAATGCCTTGGATCAACTTATGCACACCCCCACCAGAGGCAACAATATCCTAGACCTAGTCATTACCAGCATGTGTGACCGGTGTTCCACACTTTGAAGTCAGCTCCTCGTTGGTCCGATCCGAACATAAGCTAATCGCCCTAGATATCCACATCCCACCCCCCCATTAAGTAAACCACGGTAAAAAATTTCTCCACAGCCAACGTCATGCTTCTTAAGACAGAGGTGGCAAACTTCATGAAACCCATGCAGATGGACAATATAGTTACGACTGCTGAATCCTACACAAATGCACTCTATAAGGACTTATGAGTGCATGGATCATGCTATCCCAAACAGAACCAAGACGCTATCCTCCAAAAAGAGGAAGCCAACATGGTGGTCCCCTGCCATAATGCAACAGAAGGAAGAAACGTTTGCAAAACAGAGTAAAATCCCACGAGTGGAGGAGCTCCCTGGTCAGCCTCAGTAAAAAGCTGAGATCCCTTATAAGATCCTTCAAAGCTAGTTACAAAAACAAAATCGCCACTGATTCTAAGGACAACCACAAAGTATTCTATAGCTATGTAAAGAATCTCAGTGGCAACATTACAGCACAACGGCATGAAAATTACAGAGCCAACTGATATTGCCAACATCCTGGCAGATAGGTTCAGTGCTAACTTTACCCACCTCTCACCCCCTAAAGGGCCCATATCTATACAGGAAGAATGCAGAGTCTCTGTAATCACAACTACACAGGTAAAAGCTGCACTCTCTAAAGCCAAAAATGCAGCATCCATGGGAGCGGACAACATCCTAGGCTGTGTTTTACACGAACTGCAGAACAAACTGTCTCCCCACCTAAGCATCATGTTCAATCATAGCCTCACATCAGGCTTTGTGCCCACTGAATGGCACAAAGCAACAGTTATCCCACTGCACAAAGGGGGAGGCACCACTGATCCCAGGAACTATCGCCCTATTAGCCTGACAAGCCTGGTCTGCAAGGCCATGGAACATATCATCATGGGAGTCATAAACAGACATTGGTAACCTCCAAACACTGGATCCCACCCAGTTCAGGTTTGTGAAAGGCAGATCATGCCTCCTGAACCTGATTGACTTCTTTGAGGCAGTCACCAAAGCCGTAGACAAGGGTAAGGTGGTTCACACAGCCTATCTTGACCTCGCCAAGGCTTTCGACACCATCCCCCATTCTGGAATTTTATAGCTAAACTCAGTAAACTAGGTATAAATCCCTATGTCATAAGATGAGTTGCCAACTGGCTCACTGACGGAACCCACACTGTAAAAGTTGCAGACTCCAAATCTGACTTCAAACTAGTGACAAGTGGAGTACCACAGGGTTCAGTCCTGGGACCTCTCCTGTTTGGTATCTACTTCTCTGAAGTATTGGCTAACACAGAAGACCTCTGGCTAACGAAGTTCACAGATGACTGCAAACTAGGAGCCATAGTCGAGTCCCCAAATGGTATGGACATCCTACTGAAGGGCTTCACTGAGACAGATGCCTGGTGTCGTTGCCATGGCCTCAAGCTCAATGCCAAAAAGTGCATTGTCATCCCCTTTGGTAAAAACTCTGTACCAGTGAACTACCACATAAGCAGCAGTCTACTTAACACTGAATGTGTGATAAGAGACCTTGGGTCTTGTCGTCTCTCCTTTGATAATCACATCGCCACAGTAGTCAGGAAGTCCTTCTACACCTCATCACAAAAGAGTTCTCATCCAGGAAAAAGTCTATTCTCCTCTACTCGACACTCATTAGACCCATTATAGACTACAATGCCCCTTTTGGAATGTACCTCAGAAGACATCTGCAGCAGCTGGAAAGACCACAAACGTTCCTCACAAAAAGGATTACTGGCCTCAAACAGGTGCCCTACACTGACCATCTCAAAAAAACTTCAGCTACTCCGTAGCATATCGCCTACTCCAAGTTGATCTTTGCCTAACATATAAAGCTATGTCAAACCCAGAGCTGTTGGACATGCTACACCTAAAGAAATCCCAATCCTCCGAGCTACACACTCTAGGGAACTAAACCTTGTCACCACAATAAACAGGACATGCTGGAGGGATAGATTCCTCTCCCAGAGACTTCCCATACTCTGGAACAAGCTACCCATCTGTCGAGCAAAGTTCCTCATTAGCACTCTTCAAGAAAAATCTTGAGTGGATGGGAAATAGGAAATATACTGTGGGGATCACTTCTGTGGCTCTGCTTGCCAGTGGCACAGGAAAATAACTTTCTTGGGTGGCATAAGCCGAGGAACCTTGTTGGCTAGGCTTACTTAGTACCTACCTATGAACCTATGATAGTATGTCTATATAAAGCAGTAGAAGGTCTTTTATTCTGAATGTCGCTGAAATGTTCAGACATATGTATACGAAGTGGTTGGGAGGTTTGGCCAATATAAAAAGCTGAGCAAGAACAGGTTGCTAAATAAATCAACCAGTCCATGCTACAATTGGCAAAAAACTCGATTATCATAAATCTTGCTAGTATTCTTACTAGAAAATTGTTTAGGTTTAAACATAAATTTACAAGAAGAGCAGAGACCACAGGGAAAGGAACCTAACAATCTGTCCCCAGTAAGCATCAACTGTTGGCTGGAAGAAAGGGTGCTACCATGATGTTTATAATGGCTAAAATGGGACCCCAAAGGACGCCCCCTCTCATAGGAAAATTGGCACCTAGAGGGAAGAACCTCACAAAGCTCATTGTTAGCTAATAAAATGTTCCATTTACGATTAATAATGTCCCTGATCACATTAATGTTTCGTCCAAATGTGATGACAAATCTGATGGTTCCAATATTCTGATTGCTTTTATCCCGATATTCCAGTAGATCTAATCTGTCCTGTTTGGAAGCCCAGTTACTGGTAGATATAACATTATCATATCCATGCCCCTATCTCAAAACCTACGAATCAAATCTTGCTGATAGAACTCATAGCTATTCTGTATTCTGGGTGGAACAGATACGCTTGATATGTAGAAGCTGTGACTTGGGTATATTCTTAATTATATGATGTGGATGCAGGCTAGTAGCAAATAATAGGTTGTTTTAATGGGGATATTTCCAAAAAACATGTGAGCTAAGAATATCATCAGGATTCCTAACAGTAACATCTAAAAAGTTTGTTTGGAATCACAACTTAATGTAAACTCTATGCCCCATTTATTATCATTAAGATGTTGGGCAAACTCCAAGAAATACATTTTATCCGCTCATCATACCATCCAACAGTCATCAAGGTTTGTTTGTCTTTTCGGCTTTTTCTGGTTAGGGGTTGCCACAGTGGAACTCCGGTCCGCTAATGATTGGCAGATTTTTTTTTTTTTTTTTTTTTTTTTTATGGTGCTGAGTTGCTAGCCCCACGCCCATTCAGGCATGTCTTTTGGAGGCCACTCAACCGCGGGGAGGACATGCAGACTCCACACAGAAGGCACTCCAGCCGAGAATCGAACAGAACATCTTGCTGTGAGTCAACAATGCTACCGCTGTACCACCTCGTCTAACTTCTCCAAATATCTAGTTCCCCCATATATGTGTACTGTTGTTTTGATGAATTTATCACTGAGGAAGGCATTTGTACCAAAACTGGTCTGTTTTACATTGGTGTTGTATTAAAATTCAAGTTTTCCACTCCTTTTGGTGCTGGCATATCTTTTTTGAATTTGGTTTCCTGTTTCCACAAAGCCATGGAAAAGGGAGGTAATAGATCACTGTTATGACTAAGTTATCTTTTTTCTTTTCTTTTCTGTTCCTTTTGACTTGACAGAAACCCTTGTGAGATATCCCTTCCACCAGAAAATGTAGTGTAGAAAGAAATGCAGAAAATCTTCAGAAAGAGAATTTATTTATTTTACATTTGTTGATTGTGGAAGTCCAGTTGAGCACAAAGGCCCCTTTTCAGTGGTGGCCGAGGGAGAAAAACTCCTGTACATGCAGTACAGACAAAATTGTACAGTATCAACAGTGTCAGGCAGAATACGATTAAATTAAATTTTACAATGTGAAAGTAGATAATATAGTAACTATACAGAGGTCTCTCGAGCAGTACATTTTCTAACATTATTGAAGATTCCTTTTACTTGAATGAAAACATGGAACATCAGGCCATCCCTTACTTGACCAGTTTCCATACTCTTATTCTAAAGGAGTCATCTTGGATAACCACTCTTCATTGTCTCATCCATTGTTAGTCTAGTTGTCTGTATGTGACTTGGACCTCAAGGTAGTTGAAGGCTCCTCTGCTTCCAGACTGGAGACAGTCAATACCAGTACTGTATCCTGCACCCTGTATTCCAGTCGTATAACAGCAGGCACTGCAGAGATGTTTAGAAATTCTTGTCAGTAGCTGTCCATTTAAGGCCTGTAGAGAGCCAATGTGTTTCTTTGTTTGGATAACTGGTTCCTAGGGATTATCTCATCCGGTATAGTTAGTGTCTGCAGTGCATCTTTCATTACTTGAGAATCACTGAAATTTAGAAAGTCCATCCTTATTCTAGCCCAGATTTTTAGGTTTTTCTTTAGATACAAGG
The DNA here is from genome assembly GCF_019279795.1 of Protopterus annectens. Taxonomy (NCBI): domain Eukaryota; kingdom Metazoa; phylum Chordata; order Ceratodontiformes; family Protopteridae; genus Protopterus; species Protopterus annectens. The sequence goes on along the minus strand of NC_056726.1, from coordinate 1,275,310,564 downwards.
GTCTGTTATGAATTTTTACCTTTCTACAGACTTCAGGATATACTCATAACTGTAGTTTATCTGGTGCCCTATGAATTATCCCCTATTTGCACTCCCTCCAAACAACCTTAAGTTGAGAACAAAAAAAAAACCTCTTCTGCTCTCAAACTGTAGCAAACTGCTTATTAAAGATGTAACAAGCAACTGGCAGCCATCTCCGGTGTCCTATATCCATCGTTTAGTTTACCAGTCCCTTTAATTGCACCTGCAGAATTAACCTGTTTGTCATGACCGGGGCTGATGTGGAACTCAAGGACATCTTGGGGGATGCTCTCCAACATCTGGTAGGGTTTTCTCTTTAAGGCTAACCCTGATTTTCCTGCATTCCCTGGTCACATTGTTATGTTGTGAGGGGCGGGCATGCAGTGGGAACATGCGATGTCTAGCTCCGCCTCTGTGGAAGGTCAGAAATGTTCTCATCCTAATCCCTCCTTTTAGACTAGGTTTCGAGACTGCTGGAAAGAAAACTTTAACCAAGCAGGTGGAGTGTAGCATATGCTTCAGCAAGAAGGCATGATACTGCTGTAAACTGGGGGATCTGTTAAGGAAGCAGAGAGCCATTATGTGAAACAAGTACGTTAACCAGAACTGTAAAAAGGATTCTGTTTGAGGTCACATCAGAGATGAGGAAAGGCTAGCATTTACGAAATTAAAGCAAAATAAAACAAGTAAGACCGACAGAAAAGCCACATTCCAGACTGAGAGAAGGTAGCCAGTTCGTTCAGAAAAGCAAACTGAGGTATTCTGAAATTTGGCAAATGGTGCTGTCACTTTGCTAGAGGACATTCCCTCTTAGGACCCAAAGATATTTGTACATTCAACTCCCTGTAGCACATGCATAGAATAAAGGCCCCCTACCAAGTACATAGTGACATACTGCAGGACTTCTCCACTTTAACATAGTCTGCATCATGCACTGGTCCCATTATTTTTGTCTTTCTTCCTTTTTCTACTCCCCTTGTCATACAGTGCCTTAAAACTGCATAGCTATATATATATATATATATATATATATATATATATATATATATATATATATATATAAAATAGTGATGTGAAATATCGTACTATACTCTTGCTGTGATTTCTTCTGATTTAACTTGCATCTTCGACTATAGTTAGAGCAACCAACCTTTGCTGTGATATTAGTTAGCGATTCTTCTACAATTTAAGACCCCTACTTCACTACTCATTAGTTTCACTAATTGATTGTTTTTATTAATACATTGCTACTCTCGTTGTTACCTCACAGTAAGAGGTTCTCCCATTCAATTCTTGGCTGGAGCGCCTTCTGTGTTTTCTGCATGTCATCCCCGCGGTTGAGTGACATCTAAAGTCATGCAGGTAGTTGCGTGCATGAATGTGTGTGCCTTCTTTGAAGGTTGGGCATCTGTCTGGCAACACGGCACTGTAAAAATCCACTGCCAATCATTAGCGGACCAGAGTTCTGCTGTGGCAGTCCCTAACCGGGAAAAGCCAAAAGACATTAATACATTGCTACTCTACACTACCTTGCCAGGTATGCCCCGGTCCGAACACCCTTGCTGCACACAGGCTGACTTTGTTCCCCTACCCACTATTCCCACCCACTCTTACTCTAAACTTAAACCTATGTATCCTCTTCACCTATTCCTCCAGTAACCTCAAACTCTACCTTCCCAAATCATCTATTTCCTACTGCATATGTATACCTCTTTAACCACTTTCCTGTACTCTAGTTTAACCACTTTCCTCTCCTCCAGTAAGCCACTACCAGTCAAACCACACTGTCAACCTATCTTCTCTCCTCTTGCTCCCTCACATCCACTTTCCTTCATACATCACTTCCTCCCACCACTTTTCTCCCAGTACCTCACAATTTCCTATTTACCCTCTATTGATATTCTCTACCACCCTGTATCAAACCCTTAACCAAACTTTCCAATCGAATTCTCGTCTTCGTCTGATTCCCTACCTCGTAAACCACAACCCAACTATTCTTTTCACTTCTTTTTATCCCACCATCTCCAGTGCACACCCTCCTAACCTCTTGGACCATGTTATACTTAGAAATGTTTATTTTACCTCAATCCCTGCTGTTAGCTCACTTTAACATCCTTTCAGTTACATTTGCATAAAATACATCCACCATCAATCCACCAGCTCTAATATCCTTTTAACAGATATTACTCAGCATCTCTTCACAGATGTAGGGTTCACAATTGCACCCAGACTTATTTCTACCACCTATATACATATTCTGAAATACAACCTGTACCATCAAAACCCAATAATTGTGAAATTCAGTGAAAAAATAAAATAAAATCAAACTAAAATGCCCCCTCCAACTGCATTCCTTTACACTTAACTTAAGGGTTACATTCATCACAACCCTGGTTCAGTTGATCATCATCAGTCCAAGCAGATAGTCGCTCCTTCATAGCTTTTCATCCTTAAAACATTTCCACCCTACATAATTTCACACATTAACATCAGAAGTATCTGGAGTAAACTAGTTGAATTCTGTGCAATGGTTAATCCAATACTCCCCTGACATATTTGTACTCCTGGAAAGATGACTAAAACAAGAACTGGAAGATGAAGACATTCTTTCCGTAGGCTATATTATAAGAGCTGATAGAAAACACAAAAATTACTCTCTCACCTCTACCACCAGTCAGTAGCACTAAAATTCTTATCTGATTCTTCAGATGTAATCATAACAATCATATTCATTCTACCAGGTAATATCAGTACTGCAGAAAAATTCTTGTGCTGGGCCTTATCTGTCATTCCTCAAGAAAAAATAATGCTTAGAGATTTTAACATCAAGTGTCTCTGTTTCATGTGTCAGCTCTGCGAATGCTATACATTTATATGGCCTGTCACTACTGATTTCCACACCCACCCATCATCTTCTTTCGGCTGTTCCCATTAGGGGTCGCCACAGTGGATCATCTGTTTCCATTTCTTCCTGTCCTCTGCATCTTGCTCTGTCACACCAACCATCTGCATGTCCTCTCTCACCACATCCATACACCTTATCTTAGGCCCTCCTCTTTTCCTGTTACCTGGTAGCTTCATCCTTAGCATCTTTTTCCATATATACTCAGCATCCCTCCTCAGCACATGTCCAAACCAACATAATCTTGCCTCTCTGGCTTTGTCTCCAAACCTTCCAACCTGGGCTGACCCTCTAATATACCTATTCCTAATCCTGTCCACCCTCGTCACACCCAGTGCAAATTTTAACATCTTTAAACTATGCCACAATCCGCTTTAACTCCTGCCTTTTTGTCAATGCCACTGTCTCCAACCCATATAACATAGCTGGTCTCACTACCCTCTTGTAGACCTTCCCTTTCACTCTTAATGGTACTCGTCTGTCACAAATAACTCCTGACACTCTTCTCCACCCAATCCATCCTGCCTGTACTCTCTTCTTCACCTCTCTTCCACACTCACTATTACTCTGAACTATTGATCCCAAGTATTTTAAACTCATCCACCTTCTCCACCTCTACTCCTTGCATCCTCACCATTCCTCTGTCCTCCCTCTCATTCACACACATATATTCTGTCTTAGTCCTGCTGACATTCATTCGTCTTCTCTCTAGAGCATATCTCCATCTCTCCAGGGTCTCCTCCACCTGTTCCCTACTCTCACTACAGATCACAGTGTCATCTGCAAACATCATAGTCCACGAGGACTCCTGTCTGATCTCGCCTGTCAACCTGTCCATCACTATTGCAAATAAGAAAGGGCTCAGAGATGATCCTTGATGTAATCCCACCTCCACCTTAAACGCATCCATCAGTCCCACCGCAGACCTCACCGCTGTCACACTACACTCGTACATATCCTGTACCACTCTTACATACTTCTCTGACACTCCTTCCTCATACAATACCACAACTCCTCTCTAGGCACCCTGTCATATGCTTTCTCTAAGTCTACAAAAACACAATGCAACTTCTTCTGACCTTCTCTGTACTTCTCCATCAACACTCAGAGCAAACATCGCATCTGTAGTGCGCTTTCCCGGCATGAAACCATACTGCTGATCACTAATCATCATGTCCCTTCTTAACCTAGCTTCCACTACTCTTTCCCAAAACTTCATGCTGTGACTGATCAGTTTAATCTCTCTGTAGTTACTACAGCTCTGCACATCACCCTTATTCTTAAAAATCGGTACCAAAACACTTTTTCTCCATTCCTCAGGCATCCTCTCACTTTCCAAGATTTCTTTAAACAATCTGGTTAGAAACTCCACTGCCATTTCACTTAAACACCTCCATGCTTCCACAGGTATGTCATCTAGACAAATAGCCTTTCCATTCTTCATCCTCTTCATAGCTATCCTTACTTCCTCTTTGCTAATCCATTGCACTTCATGATTCACTATCCCCACATCATCCAACCTTCTCTCCCTCTCATTCTCTTCATTCATCAACCCCTCAATGAGCAAAATTGGTGATGAAGTACAACTATTGACTGGATTCTAACCTCCACTCCAAACAAAATTGCATCCTTAGTCATGTGGTGGACTCGCTAAGTGAACACCTTCCAGTCCTTACTAACTGAAAGCAGACATGTCCACAAACAGCACATTGGACTAGTCCACAGTCTGTCATACTTGCTGAAAGATACCTTAATTTCTAACCTAAAATGTTAACTGGAATAATGTCCGATGGCGCCCTCTAGATTAGGCTGTATTAGGTTTAGTAATATATTGTTAAATATCTTAAGTGAACTTGCACCTCTGGGAGCAAAATGAGTTTAAGCCAACCCTGACCACTTATCCAGAAACACTAAACAGCTCATGAAATTGAGAGATGAGGCCTGGAAAACCTGATCCATAAGTAGAACCCAGACTAACCTTCATGCTTTCAGACATCTTGGGATCCTTGCCAAGCACTATATAACATATATTCATAGACATGCAGACTGCTACTAGGCTAATGACCCAGGGTGCATTTCTAAATCTAGCCAGGTTTTCCCAGAAGTATTATGAAAACCACCTTCACCAACCAACTTGACTAATGGAACATCGTGGTCTCCACAACAGTTGTATTAAAACGTGGTACACACTGATGCACATATACCACAAACAGTATAACCAAGTAATCGCTCTTGTCTTTTCAGTTTTAAAGACTTCATCAGACATATTGAATTCCATTGAACCAGTATTTCTACGCTAATCACAGATCATGTGATGTTACATCATGATACAATGTTACAATTTAAAGTCCTAGATTCCACGTTTCTAAAACATTCCTTTTTCAAGAATCATAACGCTAAAAAAAGTAAACTTTCCTGATAAATATTTCCAGTTTAATTTCAGTCGTATTTCCCAAGCTGGAATAATCTAACATAATACTTATATTCTCAGCCGTATAGGGCAATCACCAATAACACCATTGGTAAAATGTATCTATTCATGTGCTTTCAACTTTAATACACTGTGTACTGAAATAACTTTAAACCGGGTGGTGCCATGGCATCTAAATTTGCCAACATAATTCTCTGTTCTAAAATAATTTGCCACAGTTTACCTCTTTGGCGATGCTCAACTTTCTCCACAATAGTAAATAAAAACAACTATGCTGGGCATTGCCTTTATGCTTGTAAAGTGTATTGGTCATTTTGTTCTTTTTAGTTTCATATAGATGTTCAGTTATCCGATCTTTTCATTTGCTCTCCATTTTACCTGTATAAAATGCTCTGCAAGATTTAATATTGCAATGGTACACTCACACCCACTCAGCACACTTATACAGAGAAACACTGGGGTGGGGGGGCTACAAGCTACACAACAGAACAAACTACTATAACTATCC